>NW_017308318.1:83978-86288 GCF_000935625.1 Nanorana parkeri | reverse complement strand
TATAGTGTGGAAATTAATGATGTGATCCCCTGCAGATTTTGTAAGTTTGCCCACTTACAAAGAAATGAAAGGTCTATAATTTGCATCATAGGTGTATTTCAAATGATAGACAAAAAAAACATGATACAAATGTTATAAATTGAGTTGCAGTTCAGTGAGTAAAATAAGTATTTGATCCCCAAGCAAAACATGACTTAGTACTTGGTGGAGAAACCCTTGTTGGCAAGCACAGAGGCAAGACGTTTCTTGTAGTTGGCTACCAGGTTTGCACACCTCTCAGGAGGGATTTTGGTCCACTCTTCTTTACAGATTGTCTCTAAATCCTTCAGGTTTCTTGGCTGTCGCTTGGCAACTCGAAGTTTCAACTCCCTCCATAAATTTTCTATACTTCTTGAGCCACTGCTTTGTTGCCTTTGCAGTATGTTTTGGGTCATTGTCATGCTGAAAGACCCGTCCACGACCCATCTTCAGTGTTCTGGCTGAGGGAAGGAGGTTCTCATCCAAGATTTTACAATACATGGCCCCGTCCATTGGCCCCTCAATCCGGCAAAGTTGGCCTGTACCTTTAGCAGAGAAACAGGCCCAAAGCATAATGTATCCACCTCCGTGCTTGACTATAGGGATGGTGTTCTTATGGTCATAGTCAGCATTTTTCTTCCTCCAAACATGGCGAGTCGAGTTAATGCCAAAGAGCTCAATTTTGGTCTCGTCTGACAGCAGCACTTTCTCCCAATCCTTCTCTGAATCATTTAGATGTTCATTGGCAAACTTCAGACGGGCCTGTACACGTGCCTTCTGAGGAGGGGGACCTTGCGGGCGCTGCAGGATCTCAATCCATGGCGGTGTATTGTGTTACCAATGGTTTGTTTGGTGACTGTGGCCCCAAGTGCCTTGAGATCATTCACAAGCTCCTCCCATGTAGTTCTGGGCTGATCCCTCACTTATCTCCTGATCATCCTTACCCCATGAGGCAAAATCTTGCATGGAGCTCCAGACCGAGGGTGATTGATGGTTATTTTGCATTCCTTCCATTTGCGAATAATCACTCCAACAGTTGTTTACTTCTCACCAAGCTTCTTGCTGATAGTCTTGTAGCCCATTCCAACCTTGTGCAGGTCTACAATCTTGTCCCTAACATCCTTTGACAGCTCTTTGGTCTTACTTATGGTGGTGAGGTTTTAATGGAAGAAAAAGGTTCTGTGGACAGGTGTCTTTTATATACATAACGAGTTGTCATTAGGAGCACCTTCTTAAATTGACAGGAGTCCTCTGTGTACAGGTGCCTATACACTGCTCGATTCTCGTATGCCCATATGTTAACACAAAAAATGTATTGTCTTAATGCTTTAACTAGGAAATAAATTGCTTTACAAAAACGGAGGAAAGTTTGGTCTTGGCGCAATAAGAAAATAAAAGATACAGCGGTTGTAAAGTTTTTGCAATTATCACTTTTTTCCCTTCCTGGGCTTCCAATCCCATTTAATGGAGGCACACTTAAAAGCATCTTGTGCTGCTCCCAAAGGGGAAGCTTTTTTGATTATCCACCACAGTGGCCTGAATTGGGAGCACATTTAATAAAGAAGAGATGAAGGAGCAGGGGTGTGTAAGGGGTAGATATGGCTGAGATGAATACGAAATCTGGGCCAGCCACTTCTGCTTTCTAATTAAGTCATATATTTAATTATCATAAGTATCACCGTAGCATGCCAGAGAATTATGTGTCAGAAGGGACAGCGTTTGGAAAGCGGAATGAGTTCCATCAGCCTCTGGGGCCGGAACATGGTGTGGAAAGGACTGACGCCGAACTCGGCTCAGCAAAGTATAAATTAAACCCATGAAATGTGCAGAAATAAAATAGCAGACACTAAAAACTTGTGCTGTAAGTACAATAAAAGTCACTTAAATGTGCTAAAAACTTTACAACCATTTAAGTGTCCTTCCAGATAAGCTGATCACGCTCCGATCAGCCGCCGGTTCTGGTAATTCTAATTATATCCATTTGTGAAAACTGTTAGAAAGTGAACCTGTCAGCAATTTTACACTTTCCAAAGTAACAGTCCTGCCTGAGAGTAGGTACCACTAAATTAGTCATAAAAGTCTGTGTGCCTCTCTCTGACCATGGTTTCACTTTATAGCTAAGAGGTTGACTTCTCTGACTTTAGGACTAACCCCACCCCCCTGCTATCCTTCTGATATCAAATCTGTGCACCACAGTAGCCATGCAGGGCACTCTTATTGGACAGGCAGTAGTGGGAGGGGCACAGCCTTTAAGAGACACATCAACATGCCATGCTTCTAGTTAATGTACTA
>NW_017308318.1:74606-83934 GCF_000935625.1 Nanorana parkeri | reverse complement strand
GTCATTTTACATTTTAGATACAGCCAGCTGCTCCCTTCTCCTGACTACAAAGACACCAAAGCTTGAAGCAAAGGCCAGGGAAGCTTCTCTCAGGTTAGTCCTTAGAACTAGTTTCAGAGAGGTGCCCAGAAGGCGGTTTTCTAGCTCACAACGGTAACAAAGCATATGCGCTTGTACTTGATTTTAAACAGACGTATCAAGGAACCAGTCAGGGTTTTACTGCAGTGTACACAGCACCTAGGAGGAGGTAAAATCCTGGCTATGTATATGCAAATGAAGCCAACTCAGCTTCATGACAGATCTAGGGCTGTAGGACTTCACCAGCACACAAGCTGTTTAGACATGGCTGTATGTAGTTTCATTAACAGTGAGAAAGTGTTTAAAGGAAAACAACAAATTTTATATAAACCGTGAAAAAAAATATAAAAAATTGGATTTTGTACTCGTCGTAAAATCCTTTTCTCCAAGTTCTTTAAAGGACATAGTGAAGATTGTTAGATCTTCTACCAATGGGTTATACTGCCACCTGCAGGAGTAGGACAATAGCCACACAACACAAACAGCCTAGGGGCGGCCCCGGCTGGCGACCAACTCCCCCATTTGCCAACGCAGCCTCAGTTAGTAGCAAACAGTGAACAAACCCATCAGCAACAGCCAATACAAAGGGCGGGTGCTGTGTCCTTCAATGAACAAAGAGAGTAGGATTTTACGGTGAGTACAAAATCCAATTTTCTCTTCAGTTCACAGCGAAGATCATTGGATCTTGTACCACTGGGACGCCAGCAAGCAGTGATCCAAAACAGGATGGGTAAGAAGGAAAACCCACAGGAGCAAAAGGTAATGTTAGAACATCAAACTGACACCCTTTAGGACCTCACGCCCAAAACTGGTATGCGGAGATGCAAAAACATCAACCTTATACAACTTGGTAAAAATGTAAACAGAGCAAATGGCGGCTTTACAGAATTGTGTGACTAAAGCATGATTGGCAAAACCCAGGAAGCACTCACTGTCCGAGTAGAATGAGCCGTGATAGAAAACGGAGGTTGTGAGCCCTGGATAAAATAGGCCTGAGAGATAGTTTGAAAAATCCACCTAGAAATCATAGCTGCAGAAGTGGCCTGACCTTTGCGAGAGCCATTCGTTGAGACTGTGTTAGCACAGGTGTCAGTATAACCCAGTGGTAGAAGATCTAACGACCTTCACTGTGTCCTTCAATGAACGGAAGAGAAATATACATACAGTTTGTTCCAGGTGTCCTCATCCAGGTTCGATGATGTCAAAAGGTCTTCTGTAGATCCTAAATGCTGCAGAGAAGAGTGCCACATAATAACATGGAGGTACTCTCTGCAGCATAGTCTTCGGAGACCAGGGCCAGGGGTAGTTGGTGAAGCCCTGACACCTGGGCTCACAGAAAGCTTTCTAAATGATGCTGGTCGTTCAGCTTAGAACAGAAATGGCTGTACTGGAGGTCAGATGAATTTAGCAGCTGGAGAGGCTATTTTTTGCCTAAGGTGGAATTGGGCTTCAATTCTAAATAAAACAGGTTCATAGTCAACGTAGTTTACGTATGTAAGTACATTAGGTCTGTTGTTAGGAGTTGTGAAATACCTTTTAACAGTCTTTAAGGCTGGTGGGGCTGAGTGGTGGAGAGCTTTTGTTTTACTACTGCAAACAGCACAAGACTACACCAGAATTTAAACAGGTCACCTCAAATATACACTAAAACCTTCAATGGAACGAATGAACAAACGAACGAGAGAGAGATATCCTGTCTATAGAAACCACAACAAACCTGTGAAACCAGGATTCAGGTGGACCGAAGAAGCTTTAAAAAAAAAAATTATAGCAGGTAGTGAGTGCCTGGTTGAACTTGGGTAGCAAGTTTTAGACTATATGGCCAAGTATGTGGTCACCCCTCCCAATCATTGAGTTCAGATGTTTTCAGTGAAGGGTACTTTTGATGCTACAGAATACAAAGACATTTTGGACCTTGTCGGAACATTTGGGGGAAGGTCTTCTCTATTCCAGCATGGCTGTGCCAATGTGCAAAAAGCCAACTTCATAAAGACATGGTTTGACGAGTTTGGAGAGGAGAAACTCTAGCATAGCTGCACAGAGCCTTGACCTTAACCCTATTGAGTATCTTTGTGATGAACTGAAATGCTGATTACAAGCCAGGTCTTCTCACCCAACATCAATGTCTGACCTCACAAATGGTCTTTTGCCTGGATTGGCAAAAATTTCCACAGAAACACTACAAGCCTTTCCACAGGAGAGGAAGCTGTTGTAGCTGCAAAGGAGGTGTGGTGGTGGGGGCTCATAAGATGTCTCCATGGTTTTGGGAAGGGATGTCCAACAAACTCATATAGGTGTTACAGTCAGCAAACCTTTGGCCATATAGTGTAAGATAGCTTTATACACAATTAGACAGATCAGCGGCTTCATCAACGTCATTTCACTTTCTTACCAGATGCTGTGGGTCCAGGGATCGGAGCGGCTTTCCTTCGTCGTTTGATGTCCCCCATAAACAAGGATCCTAAATGGACACTCGTTTGTCTGAAAGTAATTAACAAAACAAAACTGTTAACAAAGAGGGGGAAAAGACGTCAGGCAAAATATACGTCCTCTATAATCTGGCTTTAAATCAGACGCGGCTCTGCGAATATGGGCTGCATAATACGGTCACCAATCTTGTTTATATCGATACATAATTATGTTTGTTGACAAGCGCTCAGCGCATAAACATACCGTCATAAATTGTTACTGGAATGAATAATATAAAAGGAATGCTTTTTAATTTTAAGAGCTGGCAATCTTCCTGACTAGATGTAAAAAAATAAATAAAGAATTGTGCACTGAAGCCGCGTGACAGGTAAATGGCTAAGATTAATTATCTGAAGAGATCACGATACGGTTTTCTAGGTTATCAATTGGTAACTAACACCCTACTGTCACATCGGCAGTTATTACAAGGAAACGTGGCAGCCGTTCATTTTAAAAGTGATATGCCAAAGAAAATTATTTGCGATGGTATGCAATATAAAATACAATCATCTAATTGCTATAAGCATCCCTATTCAATCAGATTTTTTTAATTTAATCCTGAAAACCGATGTCTCTGTCTTTGCTCCCCCATAGCTGATAAAGCAAAGCACTACAAAGAGCCAGACACTTGCAGAGCTAGAGTTTAAAGTATAAAGTATAAGTGCAGATTTTAAAAAAAACAATTGCTGCTTATATATGCAGACAAACAACATCTAGGCTTTTTATGACTCAGAGAGGGTCATCAAGGGTCCAGCCATTGTAAATCTCATGTTTAGTTTAAAGTGAACCTACACTATTTGGAAAACAGCTTAAAGTGAACCTCTGGTAAGGCTATGAATATTCATTAAGAAAGAAGGAAGGAAAGAAAAGGAGGGAAAGAAAGAAAATAAAGTAAAGAAAGAAAAGAAGAAAGGAAAGAAAGAAAGGTTTTGGCAGTGAAAGAGTACATTTTTTTAAAACGCCAGCTAATGTAAAAAAATATCGTAGCAAAACGGCACAGGTCCTGCAGTGTGTATTGTGGCGCGATGTGGTAAGGCAGCCCATTAATTTGACCGCAGCTACATTGCACAGAAAGAAGTACATGCACCTTTTTCTGGTAGTAGGTATCCATGCGATGTGGTCCAATACAACTCACATGTGATCGCTAAGTGTGTTGGGGTGCCATTAAAAAATAACAGCACTGTGTGATTCAGCATTGCGTATGGCATTGCACAAGCTCCAGCATCGCACAGATATGAACGGAGGCTAAAAGACAAAATACTACTGGGACCTAATTCATCTTCAAAGATGACGAGAGACTCTGAAGTCGGGTTTCAGTTGGTTTCTAACAGCTTACTGATTAGGTACATTAGAAGGCTGGCAGGCTGCCAAGTTATTGCTACCAGAGAATAAAAAAACTTCGATATCAGTGCTTCTGTTGCAAACTGTCTCCACAATGCCTATAGCTACAGGGGTAAGTGAGTGCTTTTACTGCTCGTTCAGAATATGTAAATGCTTCAATAGTCATAGTCTGGGCACAGGTGCACTTGAATGTCTTTAACGTTTTGACCCACAGGTGAAACTAATCACAGGGCCCCATTGTGAAAATGTTGATTGGCCTCCAACAGGAAAAAAACAAACACCATTGCACAACATCAAATTACCATGGCAGGTTACAAAGGACTGAAAAGGATGCAGCTGTTATACTGAGGTAATAACGTATCTGTGGAGAGGAAAGGTGGGTGCAGCAGTGTTTGGAGTGGTGAGGAAAATAAAATTTACAGCAGTGCACAGAATGAGTAAGGAATGTACACCAGGGCATACAAAATGGGATGGTGTACTATACAAAATGTATAGCACAGTGCATAGAATGGGACTATTTGGAATGCACTATGTATAATATAAAAAGTATAGGACAGTGCACAGAATAAAACCGTGTGAATTATAGAATGACAATAGGTCTTATATAATGAGCCAATGCAGAGAAGGAAACATACAGCATGTCATACAGAATGAGGCAGTACAGAATGGGGAACAAATAGCATGGCATATGAAAAAAGGTGGTTTTGAATAGGCAATGTAGAGCATGGTATATGGAATAAGGCTGTACAAAATAGGAAATGTACAGCATAGCAGACTGAATGAAGCAGTGCAGAATAGGGAATAAACAGTATAGCATACAGAACGAGGCGGTGCGAAACCGTACAGCATGGCATACAAAACTAGGTGGTGCTGACCTCATCCAGACCTCCATAACAGAGGGACCCGCTGTGACCGCTCACCCGATTGCTACGGTCACTTGTAAACACAAATTCTGACAGTGGCAAAAGGCTGAGCTGTCACAGTGGAAACTACACTGACGGAGGATAAGAGGGGATATCCCCTTGCTTTGCAAAGGTCTCCTCTTAACAATTACCTACTCTAACCAAAATTATAAAAAAATTGGCTTTATAGAAATGTTGAATGTAGAGCTGCAGCTAACGATTATTTTCAAAATCGATTATGTCGATTAGTTGTTGCAGCCCTAGTTGAATGTCCAACTCTGTGCGTTCCCTCAACAAAAAAAACAAAACAAACTCTTGAAAAGACCTCCCCACAGCAGTATGTTTTCCTCAGTTAAGAGGCAGGGCCATGACCCCCTGTAGTCACAGTCTTCTAAGCACTGATGCTGGGCATCATTGAACTTGGAAGGAGGCTACCTTGGGGTGAAGAAGAAGTATTGCTGGAGGAAGCTTTGCATTGCAGGTGAGTATTGCAGCACATGCTGATATTGTGCATTAAAAAAAAACTCCTTGGCATCAATAAAATTGGTCATTATTCTACCTTCCTCATCTCTCAGTATTCCCCCTAAATTCCTACTTTCATAGCCCCAGATCACAGAGAGGAAGTATATGGTTTCTATAGGCAACACAGTTTCTATTCAGACATCTTATAAATTAAAATCAGCTGTTTTAATGAATAAGTCCTTCTGAGCAATGGCAATAACTATCTAGCATTGTTTCTAATTTATTTATTTTTTCTGTCATTTTAACATCATCATTTATCATGAAAGGCAAGTAAATGCGTGGGATAAAAAATAGAATTGAACTCAGCCAATTGAAGTCAAGGACCTGCCTCACAAGAGTAAGCGCTCGCCTTGCTCGAGTAATTCTAGCAGCAATTGATTATCTGCTAGGCTGCATTGAGATATCTAGATTATTGATCAGTTAGATTATGGCGCTGCGCCGTGCGCGAAACACAAGATTCCTTCGGGCACATGCAATAGAGTTGTTCGTAATAACATTAAGTAAGGACCACTTTGTTACTGTTGTCACCCCTCATGTAGAACACCGCAGTTACTTTTTAATTTAAAATCAATGTAAGTCTGAAAGGCAGGCTTGTTCTTTCATAATAAATGAATCATTTGTCTTTGCAAAGCACGACACTTTGATCAAGAGCCAAGGTGAGAGAGATAGTACTGGTCCCCTCTGTTGTTACCCACAGATAAAAAAAACAAAACAAACTTTGTGTTGGAATTTAGAGGTTTACATACAGTAAAAATAGACCTTGTTAAAGAAAGATGTAGCTTTTAACATGATTTTTTAAAATATTCTTTATTTATCCAAAATGGATTAAAAAAATAGTAAAATACAGCTGTAATTCCCAATCTCAATAAAGAATTCATTTTTTCACATGATTTTCAAACAAGACACCATCACTGCTTTTTTATAACTGCCATGGTCTGAAGCCAGCTTATATGGTAACAGCAACCCAAAGCAGGAGCCCTCATAGATTGTGTATGGTAATGGAGGCGCAAAGACAGGTGCACTTTAATATGCAAATCACAATTTTTGCCTAGAAAGTCAAAGGCTAACCCCCCTCCCACCTTGGCTCCTGAAATCCCATTGGTCCTTTCTGTGAAAAGTGATCAGGCTCTCTGTGGGGAGGGGTTATCGAAATGGTTGAAATGGAACCGGGTACACTGGAGAGTTGACTCCATGAATTGCTTGATTATTTCACTAATTACAGTATTATATGACAAAGCACAGATTTTCAACACCAGCATTTCAGTGCCGATTTGTTTTGGACAAGGTAGCTGGTGACTTAATCACTTACCAAATATTGGCACTGGAATCCGAACATCCCTACCTGTTACCACTCAAGTGTACCAAGAAAAAAATTGTATCTTGAAATCTTTATATTTAATTGCTCCCGTATATGTACATTGTATTGTGTAAACAAAGAAAACAAACTAACTGCCTTTAGGCGATCCCTAAAGACTCATCTCTTCAGGGAAGCCTATCCCACCTCAACCTAAACACATAACCATCACGTTCTCAAACAATTCATCCCCACACAGCTATCTCCTAATGTATCACTTGTCCCTCCCTTTTAGATTGTAAGCCCTCCTTACCATATCGTCTTGAATTGTATTGCAATTGTAATGTCTTCCTTGTATTGTAAAGTGCTGCATAATCCTGTATAATGATAATTATAATATCCTGACTCAGAAATACCTAATTGTCATGTTACATATGCATTCTCATATGCCTTTAAGATAATTTGCTTTATCTGTCTCTGGCATATGTCTCCATCCCTCCCCATAGTTCAGTTTTCCATTGTGTAGATAGCTTCACCATTCTTCATTATTTTCTAGTCTGCATCTCAGCCACATACCCTTTGCTGATTGGATCACATTAGGATCTTTTGAGCTATCCTATGCTCCCTGTTTTAAAGATCTGCACAGTTTGGATTGCATTTCTCTTCAAGGTGTCATGTGGATTGAGTCTACTGTCTGCCAATACATCTGGGATTGGGAGTTACTGCCATTTCGCCACAACTGTAAGTTACAGAGATCACACTTTCAATGCTTAGACTGGGGAGGCAGAACTATAACAGGGTTATTCACAAAAGAGTGAAGAGTTTGGGAGTGAAGAGTGAAGAGAAGAGAACAATCTAGGACAACATAGCTGAACTAGAAAGTGAGCTGAATTGGATAATTTTTCCAAATCAGCTATGTTGTCCAAGATTGTTCCCTTCTCCTGCCTTCTCCAAACTCTTCACCCTTTTGGGAATAACCCTGTGATAATTTAATCAAGAAGGTAAGTATGCATTCAAAAGAATTAAAATTGGTGGTTGGGGGTCAAGATCAGGTTTAAGAGAGTTAAGTGTTAGGCTACATTTTCGGGTTAAGGTTATGAGCCAATGGATAATTTTTTAGCGTTGGGGGTAAAAGCTCAACTTCAAGCTTTTCTCTAGGGTTCCCTAGCCATTGGTAAAAAAATAAAAATAAAAAACAGCTCTTGCATTTTTTCCAGCACTGTTCCCTGTAGTAATCCCATTTTGCCACAAGATGTCCTCAGTCTTCTATCTTGTATCAATCAAACCAGAAGACTGAGTACATACCATGAGTACACAATGTCATGGATTGTAATGATGCGGAGAGTGGCACTGACATCATCACATTAAAGAGTGATTTTTCGGGGGAGAGCAAGGTTTAGAGTTATGGTAAGCCAAAGGTTCATGCACAGGTTAGGATTGAGGTGTGGAGGTCTCTCTACTAATAATTCCTTCTACCATAAAACTAGAATATGACAATATGAGATATTATATACTCAACTCTGTGAATGATACAAGCATTAATGTAACATGATAGGAGCACTGGAGCACATTCACACACAACGCAAGCAAAATTGTATATTGCGTATATACGCGTCTATGCGTGCACTATATGCAATCCCAGAATGCATCACTCGTAATGGAATTTTGAATGTGCTGAATGCATGTACGTGCGTATATGCGCGTAAGCACACGTATGTGCGAGTAAATGCACAGCAATACGCTTCACGGACGCATCTCTGTTCCATTCTGTTTTTGCGCATATATACGGCTCCATGCACGGCTATGTGTATGGAGCCATTTATTTGCATGTGTTGCATATGGTACAATACGCACGTACATGCGCGGCAGTGTGAATGAGGCCTTAGAATGAGCAGTAAGATGCTTTTCACCTGCTTGAAACTACAGACAGTATTCATTTTACTCAAAACTAAATGGCATCTAAAATGAAAATGCAGCATAAGTAAAATTTGCAGGATTTGAAACATGTAAGGTGTTTATACAGATGAAGCTTTTTGAGTAATTACATTTTGATCCCTCTTTAAAGAAAACCTCAAAAGGCACATCAGCCAACATTGGTGGAGGAGAAAGGAGGGGTGGGGAGGTCGGAGAGTAACAGAATGCAAGCACCTTGACTGTAAACTTGGCCAGGGATGTGATGATGACAGGGACTGCGGTGAACAGTGTCAAATGGAATAATTTTCTCTAAAGTAAGACAACAGGAATCTGTCGCCCTATTTATCCATTTGGAAAGGGAGAATTTGGAGAGGATTAAGCCTAGTTAAAAAACTGCCCTCTGGACAAGAAGTGTTTCCGAGCGGACCCAGACAAGCTCAGGAAACAAGCAGATGTGACTATGGTCCCTGGCGTTTGGCAAGAACGCTCATTGTCAATAAGAAAAATATAAGCATGGACAGGGCATCAGCTGTGCAACAGTGGAGCAGGCCTGCAAGTGTCAAAATAGCAGCAGAGAACTGGCAGAGGGGGGTAGAGGGGGTTACTGGAGCCACTGTGATGTGAACTTATAGCGCAAAGCCAAGAATCTGGACATTAATTACAGTATTCACTCATCACTAACAGGCTACCCGCTCAGTCCAACCAGTGCAGCTATTATATAGAGACAAGGAAGACTGATTTTTTTTTTCAATTATTAAGACTATGAAACATGTAAAGTGAGCTAAAAAGGGGGTTCACTTGATACTGT
>NW_017308318.1:0-74408 GCF_000935625.1 Nanorana parkeri | reverse complement strand
GATTCCGATGATGATAACATCATTAGGAATAATAACGAAACATGTTTCATATTAGGCAGCAAGTGAACATTTATCCCTAAAGTTGATATGTTGGAAGCAGAAAACAAATGGGTAAGCGTAAGGATTTTGTGATGTCTAGACGACTGCGTCAGAGCAACTCCAAAACTGCAGCTCTTGCGGGATTGTTTCCGGTTTGCAGTGGTCAGGACCTACCAAGAGTCCTTAATTTTCCTAGAACAGAAAAAAATAACCTGAATGGTTGCTACGGGCACCTGCTCAATTAAGCCTCTGCTACAGTTTTTCTTTGCTAAGAAATCCTTGGCACTCTGGTTAGAAAGTTGGGAACATGTGTAGGAACATAAAGGTGTAGCTGCACAATCCTTCCCACTAGACAAAGGACTTGTCTGTCTTCCCCGTCACACATCCTTTGTCGTGCCTCTCCCGCTATTTATCATGCCTTTACAATCCTGCCTCTCCAGAGACGGCGCACTGTAAACGTGCACCAAATCCATCCCAGAGTCCTGGCACGGCCGCCGCGCTGTCCTTACAAAGGATAATGCATTGTTTTCTTCTTGCCTCTAATTAGTTATTTAAACATATGTTCAGCATTTAACTCTAAATGTTTGCTTTTTCCCTAAGCTCGCAGACAGCTGTCCAAGAAGTGAATGCCAGAAACATTAAAATATCAACATCTGTTGAATTATGTAAATTTAGTGGAATATAATTGAGCACAAGTTGGGATTGATCAAATTCAGATTCAGGATTGAAACATCAGGCCAGAACCCCAGCTAATACATCGGTGCGCGTTACAAATTACCGGAAGAAAAAGACCATTCTTTGGCTTGCTTGATACAAGGGAGCAACAATGTGAAACAAAAAAAAAGGAAAGCCATTTCAGAATGCAAGAGTGCAACATGTATGAACTTAAACATTTTGTATAGAATCCATTGGAGAGGATGCAGCTTGATGAATTTATATCTTGGCACTATAGTTGCCGATATCCTCCCATTCTGAATGGCCAACAACCGGAACAAAATTGCAGCGTGTTCCCTGGTTCCAGTTGCAGATGCATCAATATTAACTGGAACATAAGTGGCTTCACCGTGCAGAGTCATGTGACAAGAGACTGCAGTCCGATACAGAAGCTCGGGTGACAAACCAGGAAAGCCATACATTAGACCAGGGGTAGGCAAACTCTGTCCCTCCAGCTGTGGTGAATCTACAAATCCCATCAAGCAACTGCCCCTGGGAGACATGTCTGTGGCTGTCAGAGTCTTGCAATGTCTCATGGGATTTGTAGTTGTGCCACATTCGGGGGCCCGAAGATTGCCTACCCCTGGATTAGAGTAATGTCCAGTGAAGGGGATTAGTAGCTTATGGATTTCAACTGTAGCCTAAAATTGGCCCTTGAGGCTGACTTCATCCCTAAACATCTGTGCTATCCCAGGTTTTCATTGCTTTGAACAGGTACATTGTTATGCATTGGTATGTGGTGCTATTCCCATCAAGAGCCCCTTTAACGTGTGTCATTGCATCAAAAACATGAACTTTTTTGGCCAAAGCATGTCAACGCGCTGCACTGATATGAACTAGCACCATTAAAAGCAAGGGAAAACCTGCACACGTGTTGGCATGGGTAAAAACACATACAGTAGCTATCAATTGGTTTTCAATAATAGGTAATATTATTTAGATGCAGGCGGGTTGGATTAACCCCCGACTATCTCCCTTGCTGATAGTTTAAAGCTAAACTCTGGGGAAATGTAAAAACCATCCACACAGTGGAGTTTCCAAAGCACTGCAAGGGTTAAATGCTCGTTTTTGTCTAGGATACCAATAAAAGGTGGATTTAGTTTTCTTATTCTTATCCTTCACTCTACCAGCAGCTGGTGCTCTCCTCTTCCCTCTGACATTCTAGGATGTGGGCGAGTCCTGCATTGTATTGATTTCAAGAGTCCCACAGAGGGATGGAGTCTCAAAGAGAAGTGGTTTTAAGGCACAGAGGAGGAGCCTGTAGGAGTGTGGGGCAAGGTAGGTAAAACTGATTTGCACAACATAGTCCTCCTCTCTTTTGTGGAGTGTCTAATTATTAGGAGTGTCTTTTATGAGTGTCTAATTATTGTTTGTGCTGGCCCAGCTCCTTCACACATAACCCTTTATGCAGCTCCCAGGGGAGGAGTGAAGTGGAATAATAGAGAGTGTGAATTGAGTCTGCTGGGGCTCCTGACATCCCATGCAAAATGGCGGCACCCAGCAGCAGTCTCAGAGCTTCTGGATATCTATATAAGGGAGGCCTTTACAGGTAAATAATACGCATTATGTTTAAAGGGTAATTCCAATTCCCAGACAAATTTGGGAAAATGAAAATGTGGTAATTCTATTTTCCCAAATTCGCCTGGGAAAGTGGAATTACCCTTTAAGGCACATATAAACTTATGGGAAGATCGTTGTTGAATTGAATGGTCTGGCAACAGGGTCTCTGTCCAAACTACTACAGTCTTCCAATCCATATAATGTGCAGTCAGAGCCTCGTTCAGAAGTATGATGATGATCGAAGAAGAACGTTAAGAAGGAATGACTAGTTCTCTGTAAGGATTTTTTAAAGCACTACATAATGAATGAAATGTGCGTCTCATATATCGGCCGATGGTTCTGCTGTAAGATTAAACAATATGAGATTTTAGTTATTGGGTTTAGATTTATTTTATCACCGGAACCGTGACTCTGCATTGCTGGTATTTAGATACTTTTAGCCTCTGATTGTCTCACTTTGAGGGAAAAAAAAGAAAAAATAAAGTTCCAGCACAGATTTAGAACCCAAATAAAAAGTTTGTAAAATCATTTTTTTTTCAGGAAATAAAAAGTGGAGCACAAAGCTTGTCTTTTATCTGTCATCACATAAATGTTTAACCAATTGCCTTAATCAGCTGATGGAGTCCGCATTCCGCTAATCGTACATCCACTTAGCCGACAATCTAGAGCTCAATTTTCCAATTCCAATATATTAACAGCTGCTCAAAAATGTAGTAATTAATGGTTTAATTTATTTTTGGCAAACCGGATGCAGTGACAAATAGTTGTGTATCTAGTGCAAATTAGGACTCCTTCCCGAACAACAGATGACAGACGGGAAAAATAAAAGAGGTGAAATTATCTTTTATTTGGCTACATAGAAAAAGTTGTGGTTTAAAGAAGAACTCCGTGCTGGCGGCAAAACTCTTCTCTTGTTCAGACGCGATGCGCTATCATTGCCTGTAATTCTGCTTTATGACAACTTCCCATTATTCCCTGGCATTGCTGCTAACAGGCTGTAATTCACTCCAGGGGCACTTTGCTGGAAAGCTGAAGTTAGTTACTTCGAAATCCAGAACTATAAGGGGCACTGTTGTATGCTTTCAGTGCGCAGCCTCACAGTATTTTACTTTTACATACTTGCTGTATCATATTTCCATTGCTGTTTTACATATAAGCATTTCTATTAGGGATGCACCGATACCGGTATTTCGGTATCTAGTACCCATATTTTTTTCCTGGTACTCGCCGATACAGAATACCGATAACGGAAGTCCCATTAAGGAAGCCAGGCGGCATGTAATGACGCGGCGCCCGACTTCCTGATTGGCTGGGAAGCTGGCTCCATGCTCCCTTGGCATGAGGTGACGAGAGAGCATGAAGCCGGATTCCCGGCCAATCAGAAAGCTGAGCGCCGCCTCATTACACGGCACCTGGCTTTCTGATTGGCCAGCTTTCCGACCAATCAGGAAGCCGGGCAGCTCATCTTTACACGCTGCCCGGCTTCCTGATACCGGAGGTATCGGGCTAGGCATCAGAGTATTTGGGCGAGTACGAGTACTCTCCCAAATACTCAGCATCGGCACCGATACCAGTATCAGTATCGGTGCATCCCTAATTTCTATATTCTTCCATAAGTGCTCATCTGTATGTCAGGAAGAGTAAAGCTGGCCGTACACCTATAGATTATCTGCAGACTTTCTATGGTCAGATGGAAAAAGTGCAACAGATTCCTCCATCTAAGCAGTTTAGTGTTTCCCACTGGGCCAAGCTTCAGTATCTTGCTAGTCGGCCCCGCTGGCTGTGAAAATACCTGAACAATGCCTGCATCCAATCAGATTGTTCAGGTATTTTGAGAGCCAGCGGGGCCGACTAGCAAAATACTGAAGCTTGGCCCAGTGGGAGATTCCGCCATCAACACAGCTTAGTGTAGATGGAGGAATCTGTTGCACTTTTTCCATCTGACCCTAGAAAATCTGCAGATAATCTATAGGTGTATGGCCAGCTTAAGGCTCACCAAAGACAAGTGATTATCTGTATGTCAGGAAGCACTAGATATTTGTTGGCAGATCTACAGGAGATTGTGACATGTGTGGTGAGCTTTAGCTTGTCATAAATGTTTAGATTTCACTCGTTCAGCCTGCTAAACAGCATGGATGGAGAAATCTCTCCTGTCTGCAATTGTATTCAGAGAGTTGCAGCACCTGTGGCTGTCATAACAATAAATGCATTGCAGCTTACCAGTCCTTAGATGCAGTGGCCACATTCGTTTTCTTTGTCAGGCTGTTTTTCCACCTTATGATCCGGTCAGCATTACACTTCCTTTCGAGGGTGACATCGCTCCCTCATTATAACAATGGTGTTGACACCCTAAAGTGGGACTACAGAACACCCCCCTCCTTCTCCATAACAAAAGGTCCACTGAGTAAGCTAGAAACAATGTAACTCAGAAAATTGCTGCACAGGCAGAGATCACAGGAAGTTATTGGCTCACTAGATTTGCTGCAGGATCAGCAGGAATTTGTTTTTTTTATCAAGCTTATCAAACTGGTATAACAAAAACTGTTCTATATTTAAAAGATGAAAATGCAGCAACTGAGAGAAGTTCATTGTTAGAATTGACATACATTGATCTGGGTTCATTAGTGGGAAAAAAAAATTGAGAGTTAAATACTACTTCCAATAAATAAAAATTGCCCAGCAAAGTATTTCTTTACACTTTTGCCCAATCGATTACAGTCATCATGCTTCCAAACAGCTCCAACTCTATTAGCTTGGCTTCCCTGAACTTCTTGTCCAGTACAGGATCACAAGGGACAAAGCAAACTGCAGCAGCTGTCCACCTACTATACTGGAGAACGGAGGAGGGGGGAGCTGGGAGGAGAGAAGGGTTTTGCCTTGCTGTGCCTGTGGAGACACACACAGCTTGCTAGCAAACACACAAGGGCGGCTCCATAGGACCCTACAAAGGAAAGGAGCCACCCTAAAACAGGATATCAGGACCAGTGCTCAGGGGACCAGCTGATTCTGCTGATTCTTCTGAAAACTTTTAGACATAAAGGAGCAGAATCCATTGTAAGTGATTTCATCAGCATTTTGAATCGCTTAAAACATTTTGACTTTATCACTTTAATATAAAAGAAAAAACATCAACTTTAAAACAAATAAAAAAATGCCATAAGGTTGGTGCTCGGTGGATGCTTTGCATTCTCCAAACATACATTTTGTAAATGTAAAAACGCCCTCCTACCTGTTAAAGTATACTGAATACTTGGTATACACAAGAGATTGTCCTTTAATTTTTTTACTTTACAAAGTGTCTCTTTAAGAATGCAGAATTTTTAGGAAGTCAATAGATTTGGTATTGGCCGACATCCGCTGCGTTCTATCACAGCGCGGACAGATAAGAAGTCTTGATGAATGTCAAATTTTCAACATATTTTCTAATATGATTATGAAGAAAATATGTTCGATAATCCATTATGGAGCTCACCTTGACAAAGGTCACAAAACGATGGTGGTTTAGCTAGAGAGACTCTTCAGGCAAACTTTCGAGGGAAAGCAAAGCCACCGGGCTGATTTATTAAGTACGGCACAAAGCAGTGATTATGTGCAGGAGGAAATAACCCACAGCAACCAGTTCTACCTTTTACCAGCTCAATGCTGGATCAATGATGAAACAACACAACTTTCTGTGGCTAACAACAACGCCTTCCACACCATCAACCACCCAATCCTGCTCCCAATTCAGCACTGGCACAGGAGCTGTTTAAGGCTACCGGGGGGGGGGGCGATAATGAGCATTTCTAATTATGGAATATTTTTGATATTGCTTAAAGGGTTAGTTCACCCTTTCTCAAAAAAAGGTTAAAAGGTGAGTTAACTCAAAACACCCTCCCAACCCCAGAACCGTCACCCAATGCCCACACCAGCCACTTGAGAACTTCACTGGAAAGCCCTGAAAGATGTTTAGCAACATCATTCTTACAATGGGGAGCAGTTACTGGTCAGCCCGGCCACATGACCATGCTAAGCAATGAGAATGTCTTCTGTGCCGTCTTTTTTCCAGGACTGCTACCCAAAAAAATGAAAACTTCCTACTGTTTAGAGTGATCACATGGTCAGCTAAACAATGACCTCTTCCCATTGCAATCATCATGTGGCTATACAGCAGGCTTAAGCAAACTCTGTCCCCTCCAGCTGTGGTGAAACGGCAAACATTACAATGTATCTGCCTCTTGTAGTCATGCCTGTGGCTGTCTTGCAGTGCCTTGTGGGATTCATAGTTGCACCATAGCTGGAGGACCAGAGTTTGCGTGCCCCTGGTATACAGCTTCCGTGAACTTTTCAGGTGTCAGGACTATTGTATGGGCTGATGCCGTTATGAATAGGGATGCACCAATATATCGGCCGACTAAACATATCGGCTGAAAATGGCACTTTGACGATATGCCGATATAGCGGTGCATTCCTGCTTTCTCTCCTCCCCGCTGGGCACTGCTCTGTGTCCCAGCGGGGAGAAAAGAAACGGTCACAGGAGGCCCAGCGCTGCTGGAGGAGAGCGCTGTGAGCAGCTGGCGTCTCTCCTACCCGCACCGCTTAGCCTCCTGTCACAGATCAGGAGAGCGGCCATGTGGGCAGAGACAGCCAGCGCCATCACAGGAGGCCGGCCAGCAGTGCGGGGGAAGAGTCAGCTGTCAGATCGAGCTCTCCTCCCCGCACCGCTCGCTCATTCTCCTGTGACAGCTGTCAGGAAGGAGAGCGGGGACAAACACTCAGTGTTTGTAGATAATTGAGGACAGAGTATGTTTACTATATCTTCAATTATGAATGAATGGGAAGTGCTCTACATCACTTCCTGTTCATTCATGATTGTGGATATAGTAAACATATTCTGTCCTCATGTTATAAAATGAACAGCAACACTCAGTATAGAGGATTCCTGTTCATTTATAACAGGGGATGCAGAAAAAGAGATTAAGAACTTTTTGCTCTCAGTCTCTTTTTCTATTTTAAAAAGGGAAATATCAGAGGTCTAGATAGACCCCTAAAATTTCCCTGAAGCATCTAAAAGAAAATTAAAAAATAAACATATTTAATAAAAACGAATAAATAAAAACAAAATGTAAAAAAAAAAAAAGTTTATAAAAAATTAATAAAAATAAAATGTAAAAAAAATAAAATGTAAAAAAAATAATAGTTTTTTTTTCAGGTTTAAAATTTTCATTTCCGTGCACCTCCAGTTATGAATATATTGTTTTTATATTTAGTTGATATAAGAAAGCACATATACATTTTTTTTTAAATTGTATATGTAGTAGAAGCATACTGTTGTTTATGATAAGGAAACCTTTGTACAGCTGGAAATAAAAACAACTTTGGGGGACATGTATCAAGCAAACCTGGGAGAGGCAGCTTGATCTGCATCTAAAGCTGGCCATAGATTGCTCCATTTTCGGCCAAATTCTGATTTGAGCTGCGGGTGGCCCTGCCGGCAAAACCTGGATTAAGAAAAATCGATGTTTCAATTGACTTTTGGTAAAGGAGCCAGGTGGAAAATTGTCAGCCGAACAGTGACTGCAGCCAGTTAGAGACCCACACAAGGGAGAAGATACAAACTCAATTCACACTGTCCTTCTCGAGGGATTCAAACCAAAAGCAAGCACATCAGGCGGAATACTGGGGCTTCCATCCTTGATTACAATTTGATATATAGACATTTCTGTGCCTTCAGACCGCTTTCAGAAAAACGGAAAGAAATTCAAACAGATCGGATATCTGATAATGTAAATTTTAAAGGACAGTGGGTGACACCCTTTCTCAACCTTTTTACCACGGAGGATCCCTTGAAATAACTTTCAGCTCTCGGGAAATCACTACCAGTAATTATGATATCTACAGCTCATGGTTCATTATGATGGTGGTCAGTGGGAAGAAAGTTCCTTACATTGGTGGACAGCGAGAAGGATGATACTTACATTAGTGGACAGCGAGAAGGATGATACTTACATTGGTGGACAGTGAGAATAAATGCTCCTAACACTGGTGGACAATGATAAGAATGTTACTTACATTGGTGGACAATGAGAAGAATGCTCCTAACAATGGTGGACAATGAGAAGAATGTTCCTAACACTGGTGGACAATGAGAAGAATGCTCCTTACACTGGTGGACAATGAGAAGAATGCTCCTTACACTGGTGGACAATGCGAAGAATGCTACTTACACTGGTGGACAATGAGAAGAATGCTCCTTACACTGGTGGACAATGAGAAGAATGCTCCTTACACTGGTGGACAATGAGAAGAATGCTACTTACATTGGTGGACAGCAAGAAGGATGCTCCTTACACTGGTGGACAATGAGAAGAATGCTACTTACATTGGTGGACAGCAAGAAGGATGCTCCTTACACTGGTGGACAGTGAGCAGAATGTCCCCCGTACAGAGTTAAACACATTACTGGTGTAAGATGTTGTTTATTTGACGGGCAGAAATTGCTCCTTGCTCAAGGAACCCATAGCAACCTCTGGAGGAACCCTAGGGTCCACAGGACCCTGGTTGAGAAAAACAGGCAGGATAAATGCAACTCTGACATAATAGAGTTGAACTGTACTCACCCTTAAAGCAAACAGCATGCTGTTTAATTTTCTAGAGACTGATTTTTGCTCCATATAATAAGCCTGCTAGCTGATATTAAATAGAAAGCACATTACACGCCCTGGTGAGTGGTGACCATACTCGGAAGGACAGTAGAAAAGATTTCACATCTTCATGCCAAAGTTTGGTGCCTGCTGCAGCTTCCTGTAGCCCTTTGAATGCTCAATAGACATAGTATAGAGTGCCCCTGCTCACACACAGTCTGGACTGCAGCAACAGTATGGTGTCTCACCTGCTAGCAGTTTTTACCGAGCAATTTTTCTTATGTCCTCGATCTGACCGGGAATCTCGTAAAAGCTGTAGACAGAAAAAAAAATACAACTTTAAGAACACTATTTTAAGGCAGCTGATATAATTCAGTTTAAATGCATTTACAGGAACTGGAAAAAAATGTTGTTAAGTAATGTACATACTGTTATGATCCATCCACACATACTGGCTGGGCCAGTAAAAAGGTGACAACACATAGTAGACATTGTAATTCCGTGCTACTACCCCATCTCCTGCTTGCCTTTTAGGCTTTTATTGAAGAACACAACACACCCACCCAGAGCTCTCTTTTTCCTGTAAGCCCAACTAAGTACCTCCACCTCTTAACCATCTGCATACAGAGCAGAGATGCCCACCATACGCCTTATTCCAGCTTTTGACTGACGGATTTCAGGTAAACAAAATGAAAAAAATATTTATTAAATTGCAACTCAACAAAATGTACTGTGTAGACAACTGTGAATGTATTATATAGAATTTCTGCAGTTTTTTTTTTGTCAAGCATGCTGATTGCATAACCCATTATTTTCAGAGAAGGGAAGCAGGACAAGGACCTTCCCTACCTTTCTCGAGGCCACATCATTATTTTTATGATCGTTTTTTCACATTTTCTTTTTCAATATTGCAGGAATTTTTTCCAAATTAATTTTCATCTTGACTTTTTTTCTTTATTTCAAGAACACAACTTTTGCAAATTTCAGACAATTTTACAAAGTTAGTCAAAAAAGGGAGTTGGTCGGCCAAACGAGTTTCCTTAGAGAAATTAACTCTGAAAGTATTTTGGATATCATAAAATCATCACGAATCAGAACGCAAGATTTATTCTTACACAAAAACATGTAAATAAGGCATTGTTCTAAGGAAAGGGAGGCAACATGTTTATCAGTCTATGATATCGAAGATGTCGCAGTGTACAGGTGACCATCTCCTGGCTAGAGGACACGCAGTGTCACATTGTCCCCTGTCACATAGTCAATCTCCGCCGTCACATTAACAATCAAATTCAAGGACATCTGTTGCAAGTGACGTTTTCCTGATACTGACCGAGTAAATGAATGCTCTTCAGGCTGTTTACAGGTGGGCTGCACGACGATAACAGATGCCCTATCTGATATTTTATACCAATTGTACATAGATGTCAATATGCATATTGCCGAAGCTAAGGACTTTCCAAACAACATGACCCTGCTGCTCCATCAGAGAATGTTTAAGGACAAACTCCAGGTATATTAATCAAAGATTTTCCTTTAGAAACTGATTCATTAAAAATGAGGTATGCGCTGATACTTTTCAGATGCCAGTGCCGATACTTGGCATTTTCATGAGAACTACCAGGGTGGCAGCGGTTGCAGCTGGGACCTGGCTCTGGCGCTCCACCACCGTCCTGAAATCATTAGTCTGTATTGTTTTAGAAAAACTGTCACATGACAATAAACAAAAATGTATCAGTACTTGTATCCGTGAGTACTTGGGCAAGTATCAGCACTTCTACTTGCAAAAATGGTATCGGTGCATCCCAATATTTATATTTATAAAAACAAAATCATATATTAAAACGGAGATGTTCAAATCCCAGGAATAAAGCCAACATAAGTAAGTAAACCTGTCTTTATATAATACAGTAGTCCCCTGCACAGCCGGATTCGGACTGAGACAGTAAGAGATGACAATGAGGCTCTACTGTGTTCCATAGAGTTGCCAATCACTTTCAACACTGGAAGTAAACTGCCTACTTCATCAGTGTGCCGATACTCCTTTACTGTCCAATCATCAAGCTGGGGGTGGGTTAGTGACCAAGTTATTTTGCTTAACTAAAGTGGAGAGAAATGAAATCACTGACCTGGCTACACAGTGTGGCAGTATGCCATCACAAGGCTAGCTGAATGGAATAACATGTCTTTGCAGGGGTATTTAGTTATTTGCTCCTTTGCTGGCTAGAAGATTTTCAGTACGGGAGGTTTTGTTGTAGATACCTCATGTCGAATGCCCCTCTACATGCTCTTTTGAAATGAAAGCAGCAACAAACACCCTTAACCACCTCATTGTAGTTGAACGGCATGTCAAGGCACCTATTATTCTAAGAAGATGTTTGTGAACATTCTTGTTTATAGAATGCATGCCAGACGTGTTCACAATCTCTGTGATCACACTGTCATTAGAGAGCACTGATCATAGTCAAAATCAAAAGAGCCAATGAGAGTGGTTCTCTGCTTTGTGATCTCTGTGAACCAATCACAGTGATCACAAGTGTAAACACTGGCTGTGTTTACACATAGCCACCCTTCCTCTTCTACTAACAACAGCAGAGGAAAGAAGGAGAGAAAGGAGGATTGCTGCTCAGATGCTCCTCAGGACAGTGACTTACTTTTTGTCTATTTAACAGCACTGAAAGAAAAATTGGGTGAACACAAGAGAGAGGCAGCAAAAGATTATATTCATCAAATCTGAATATAACCCAGGAGTTCATGTTCCTTTCTGGCCTGAACACCTATGTTTAAATACAATGCCAACCTAAAGTTTTATGCCAGGAAGATACTCAAATCATTATTTATTGGACATTAAATATATTATAGCTAAAAATATATTAGAAATGAAAGGCAAATGTAAGCAATCCCAAACTATTGGGTCTTTTTTCCTTGATATTGTATTAAAAGTATAAAAATACATACCTCCAAAAGAAAGCTCTAAAAGATATAAAATTCATTTGAGTACTCAACTGAATGAACAAGTATTTGTCAATCTATCGCAGCACTGAAATGTGAAAAATGGCCTGGAAAGGGAAAGGGTGGAACATGCTGGTATTAAGGTGGTTAAAGTGTTTCTGTAGGCAAAACCTTTTTTTTCTTAGTTTTGGATAGATTAGGGAAGATTTAGAAAGATTCAAGAAAGAAAGTGATGGGAAATCCAAGATTTTGGAGTTGTCCCCAGAACAAAGCTCTACATACATTTTAACTGTACAGTATAGAAAATAATCAAATAAAGCTGCCTCATAAATATAATTACACGCTTTGCCAAGAAGGAGATTATTTGTATAGCAATAACACTCACCGCTAAAGTTTATTTATATAAAACTGATCATTTTAACATATCTATGACTGTAAATTCCTTTAGTTATATGTACATATGAGACATCCCCCTTCCATATGAAGTGCCACACTCAGTGGCGTAACTATAGTCATAGTAATCCAGGCAGCTGCTGGGGGTGGAAGTGGTTAGGTTGTTAAGGCATGAACATAGAACATGTGAAGATAACACAGTGCTGTATCATTGAGGGGTTGGGAGTGGTTGCAGTTGATGACCACCCCTAAACCTCTGTAAAGTATACATAGTAGGAAAGCTGATGTCAGATGCACAAGAGGAGTCTTTGGAATCTTCACAGCTTAGAGAGAGCCCCACCCCCCCATCACATTTTTACTATGGGTGATCTGTAGTTACACTCTGGCTATAATAAGGCATGGTTCACACCTAAGTTGGAAAAGTGCTTTTACATGCCCAACACAAGAAATCCCATGGTTTTCAACGGCCCCTGTTCACACCTCAGCAGAATAACACCAGCAGGAAAGCTCCAGACGCCTGAATAGGTACATGAGCTTCTTTGGGCAGTTAACAGTGCTTTTTTGCCCCATAGACTTTAATTGAAACGCCTGAAACCACGCGTCAGAAGCATGTTGCATATTTTCGTGCAAGTTTTTTGCGTGTTTAAATGCGCGTTCATCCATTGCCCGCATTGTTTCAAAGGCTGCCAGTCAAACCACGCCTCTTCATGTACGCGCGTACAAACGTGCATCAAAATGTACACAAGGCGCATAAACGCGCAAATAACCGCATGCTGAACAAGCGGGTACAAACGCGCAAGAACTGTGCCCTCTAGGTGTGAACCCGGCCTTATTGTAAAACCTTTGGCATGCAACATGTTGATGACTTGGATACATAAGTTTGTGCATAATGTGGTGTCACATTCAATGCCGTATTGATAACCCGAGCCCAACTTGGGTTAAGTAGCCCCCTCATCCATGTACTCATAGCCTAAGAAGCAGACAACAGAAGCCAGTACTTTATTTCCTTATTTCCTCCTGAAAACAGCAGTGCACTCTCTGACCAATGACATCTGTTATGTAATTTCATAGGTGCAGATTCATGATGAAGGATCACTGGTGCCTCTGACTGCTGGTCTCAAAAGATATGCAATGAGATTTGGTGATGTCACTACTGTGCTGCTCACTGTTGCTGGAGAGGAAGTTGTATCGGAGGACCTGCAGTGGAAGTATCTACCTGCTTCTGCCTTATCCATTCTTTGGATCGTTGCTTCTTCCACCACTCCTGCTGCTTCTTGATCTTTAACTACCTGCTGTCCGGCCGTTGTAATTAAACGGCCGGACAGCAGCTTCTTGAGGGCGGGTGGGCGTCTTTAGACGTCCTATCCCGTGCTGCTTGTGCCAGGCGGCGCACGCGAGCGGGAAACCGGCTTTGAATGTAAACAGCCAGCGATGGCTGTTTACATACAATTGCTGGCGATCCCGGGCTCCGCTGTTCCCGGTGTGAGTCCGGGACCAGCACAGCAGCTCGGAGATCGGCCGGAGATCAAACGGAGCTCAGTACACGATCTCCGTTCGATCTCCTCTTCTGAATGCAGGCAGTGATGTATATTACATCACTGCCTGCATTCAGTGTCACTCTCCGGTACAGAAACCGGAGAGAAGCTGGTGAAGCAGGTCTCTGCTTCATCAGCTTCTCTGGGGGTCCCTAGGTGACATTAGGGGTCTTAAGACCCCTGATGTCTCCATAAAGAGGACCTGTCACAGCAAATTGCCTATCACATAGGGAGCTTGCTTGCTCCCTATGTGATAGCAATAAAGTTCAGTGGAAAAAAAAAAAGTTTAAAAAAATTTGTTACAAAAAAAATTAAAATCACATATCAAAGCAATAAAAAAAATTAAAGTGCCCCGCCCCCACGCGCAAACATGCGTCAAGCCCACCTACGTGCAAAAACGCCGATTACATCCATTGTGCCGCACATGTTACATATCGCCGCGAACGTCGGAATGAGAGCAATAATTTTAGGGTCATCAATCACTGATAACACTAAACTGATGAGCGGTAAAAGCTTTTAAAGCATCGCCTATGGTCAATTTTGAGTACGGTAGTTTTTTGCAATTTAACGGGTGGCACAATTTTAAAGCTTGACATGTTTGGTGTCTATTTACCCGACGTGACCCCGTCTTTTATATTTTACCAAAAAAATTGGGTAATAATAAATGTTTTATAACATAACGTAGGGATAACAGGTTTTTTTTCCAAAATTTTCGGTAGTAATTTTATTATACAGTAAAAAAAAACCTTTAGTGGTGATTAAATACCACCAAAAGAAAGCTCTATCTGTCCCAAAAAAATTGTATATAATTAATTTCAGTACAGCGTTGCATGACGGAATAAATGTCAAATTACCGCAGCGCTGAATACTGAAAAATGGCCTGGTCAGGAAGGGGGTATAAACACCCCAGTCAGCAAGTAGTTAACCCACCAGTTATCACATCACCAGTCATCAGGAGGGCAGCTCTAACATGAAGCAAATCCATGCCTCTACCAAGATGGTGGCCTTCACACATAGACACAGAGCAGAACAAGGGATGGTAAGTCAGTAATGAGGGAAAGATCAGTTGCAAGAAGACTACATACAATGCTGGGGACTAGTCCTTTGCCCTCTGCTTGCCATTATTTTGTGTACAGCTTCATCACTACACGTCCTCTTTAGGATCACTAGCTTAAGTCTATGACCAGCTATAGATGTGATGATATCTAAGTTTGGATTTTTTTACCAATTCATATCAAACTTACAGCAGCTGCATAAAGAGTTGTACAAGTATTAATAATGATCAATTCAGTTCCTTCCACGTGGCTCTCGGTAAGGAGACAGCGATTTGAGATGGCCCTTGATAGGCGACAGACGGTAAGCGGTCTGCTCTGCCCTGCGCATATTATACAGCGGCCCCATCAGATGAGACGCTGGACACCTTTATCTTGGACGCAATGAAGGATTGCCTTTCCACACTTCGAATTTCAAACACACTGAAATGTCAGGATTAAATATACAAACAATAATAGATTGATTTATGAGAATACAGTGCACTCCACTGGCCATGAATATAAAGGACACACAGTTCTGCATATCAGGGCTGGACACAGAGTGCCTGACCACATAGCAATGTTCTGATCTATTTATTACTGCTATGTAAATATCACATTTGTAGCTCCATAGGACACAAATTCCTCTTTCTTCTGGAACTGTCTCTTTTTAAGGGCCAATGTAAAGGTCTCCAAAAATGTATATTCAACCTTAGAAGGTCTTTCTTTGTGGCCCTCAGTGGTTTAAAAATTTAAAAAAAATTTAATTTAAAAAAAATTTAATTTAAATAGATCTCAACCCCATAGAAAACCTTTGGAGGGAGTTGAAAGTACGTATTGCCCAGCGACAGCCCCAAAACATCACTGCTCTAGAGGAGATCTGCATGGAGGAATGGGCCAACATACCAGCAACAGTGTGTGCCAACCTTGTGAAGACGTACAGGACACGTTTGACCTCTGTCATTGCCAACAAAGGATATATAACAAAGTATTGAGATGACCTTTTGATATTGACCAAATACTTATTTTCCACCATAATTTGCAAATAAATTTGTTCCAAATCAGCCGATGTTATTTGTCTGGATTTGTTTTCTCATTTTGTCTCTCATAGTTGAGGTCTACATATGATGCCAATTACAGGCCTCTCTCATCTTTTTAAGTGGGAGAACTTGCACAATTGGTGGCTGACTAAATACTTTTTTGCCCCACTGTACCTCCTCATGTATCACTTCCCCCTCCCTTTTAGATTGTAAGTCCTCACGGCAGGGCCCTCCTTACCATCTTGTCTTGAATTGTATTGCGATTGTAATGTCTTCCTTATATTGTAAAGTGCTGCGCAAACTGTTGGCGCTATATAAATCCTGTATAATAATAATAATGCACAGTTTTATAGCTACTAAAACAATACAATTATACTCGTATGTCATCCTTTGGGTATTTCCTGCCTTCTCTCTGTACCAAAATATTTGTATCTTCTTTTTACTTTTTACCATCTGCAGGTTGTTCTAGAGCAGGAGTCCGCAGCACCCCCTGCCCTGCCCCCACCTATCCTTCCCCAACATCAGCTCCATCTGCTATTTTTACCCTAACATTAGCTATGTTATCCCAGAAGCACAGTAAGTATTGTGTTATATCTTCAAAACCATTGCTGACCCTGCCGTTGGAAGCACATTTACATTCATTAACAAAGTGCGCACACACAGAAACCATGCACATGCGTGGGACTGTGTCACAAGAGTGCTGCTGGGTCCGCTGCCATCCCAGGAAAACCGAAGGCTAGCAATAGTTTATGGGCATACATGCGCCAAAAAGGAAGGCAGCATATACAATGGATCTTTTTGCCAAGATTTTTGTTTTTAAGTACGTGGCTCTTTAACTGAAAGAATGTCCTGCTGTGCTCCAGTTGACAAATTCTACATTTCTGTATGTAACTTTGTTGCTCATTACTGGTCATGGCCCCTTTCTCTGGTAAAACATGATGTAAGTTGCAGCTCTTGAGAGATGTAATGTGGCTGCCTCGAAGATTTATTCCACTTAATTTGACTCATTATTTGATTTGAATTTGGCAAGCCTGATTTTAAAGAAACTGTTTCAGATTCAAAAAAAGTGGCTCGATCCTCTAACTCCTACGTCACTACAGAACATGCACCTTTGGAGTCTCCGAACCTGGGAGCTACGTAAAAAAATGGTATCCCTCAACTCTCAAGCTGGAGCCATGACACCCATACTTTTCTTTCTTATATCTTTTAATGGCCAACCGAGAGAAACAAGAGATGGCCGGAGAGGAGGGGGCAGGAGACAGGAAGCCCATTCAGCTCATTATCAAGGCTCCAAATGCCCATCTGCTATGGATAGGCTCGGCAACCGGAATTGGTAAAGTCTGTTTCTGAGGTTTTAGACTCCGTTTAGACTCTTCATAAACAGAGTAAAAGGCGTTAAATGAGGGTGGAGTTGATGGAAATCTCAGTTATCCCTTCCTGATCCTTGAATAAAAACATACCTGGACTAAAGTGGCTTGTTTTATGTTTGGCTAGAGTTCTATCTCGGAAGTGCCCATTATCAGCAAAATCGTTTAAGATCTGCTGATAATTGGCTAGGGTGTAGGCTGCCATTCACATTCTAAGTTGAGAGATATATCTCATTGGCTGTAAAAAAAAAGCTTGTCTGAAAGATGTGATTGTTCAAAGGATGTGTTAAGTAGGTATTAAGTAGGGTATACACGGGACACATTTTGGGTGGTTCCTGATGAACCGGCCAAAATTCTCACAGTGGGTGCCACTGTCAGCACCCTTCTGCCTTTGGAATTCCTCTTTCAAATGATCATACAAGCGGAGCTAGCAGCCTGTGCGTTGGTGGTCACTGTCAGATTACAATGCAAACAATGGGGGATTCGGCCATCAACGCTCATAAGCATTGATGGAACAATCGGTTTGATTTTTTTCGCTTAGCCCACAGATTGAAAAATAGAAATGTCTATACCTAGCTTTCATGCATTCAGGAAATTACTTGCACTAGGTCAGAACTCACCCACATCCGTCAAACTCAGCTAACACCTTGGCCGGGAAAAATCTGGTACAAATCAGTGTATTTGGGTTGTAGGCCCCATTCACACCTAAGCGTGAGCATAGACAAACGATTTAGAGGGGTTTGTATTTGCATTGTAGTAGGGTGGCAGAATTGTGTGTTTTTGACCCCATAATGGTAGTGCCTGAAAAACGTGGCTAAAGACGTGTTTTTCAGGCACTCTCACAGAAGTTTATGGGACCAAAACCACCTGACTGACACTTTTTGAGCTTCAGTTTACAAGACGCACATTAAGGAGAACAAGCACCACTTAAAATCATGTGATTCTTAATGATGAACATTCAGCCAACACCCTCTTCAATACGTCCGGGTGTGAATGGGGTTTCAGGAGTTCTTTATCTATGCCGATATATGGACAGATTTCATGGTCAACTATCTACATCAAAACCCCACCCACACTTACATTGACCAATTTCTATCAGACACCCAGCTTACCTGACTATGCTCTTTCCTTGCTCCGGGAGTAAACCAATGGCTGTGGCTGCAAAAAAAAAAAAAAAATGGAATCATTTGCAAGAAATAAGCCAGTACGATGTAAAGTAGAATTTGCATATGAACTGAACAGATAGCATTTTTCCTTAACATCATTTACATTATTTTATATATTATTAACAATCTTTCCTTAAAGAACAACTCTGTGTAAAAATGTAATTAACCTTTGCAGTGGGGCTACCCCCACACTGCAAGGGTTAAGTGCTCGTTTTTGTCTACCGCCAATCAACCGGAGGATCACCTGATCCTTCGAGACAGCTGGCTGTGACCGTGCCCCTTACTGCAGTGATGGTATGTCTCTCGCTATCCTCACATCCTCTAAACTGTGTATAGAACATGATGATTCAGGGACCTTAGACTGCTGCTGCGGAGGGGGAGACCGGTCTAAGAGCAAGTCGGCTTGCAGGATCAGGTGAGTATAACTTCTTATTTTTGACCCTAGGCATAAACAAGCACTTAAGCCCTGGTGTGTGGGTGTTTGGGGGGGGGGGGGGGGGGGGCGGTAGCCCTACTGCAAGGGTTAATACATTTCTTACCATAGTTCTGCTTCAACATTTCTGCAGGTTCACCATCACATGTGAAAAAATACTATATTGTGCAGCCTCACTTCTCCTGCTGCATTCTTAAACTGGAGAAAGATGGTGGTAGCTGTGACCCAGAGTAAAGAATGTTTGTCTCTTGGGCCATCGATAATCAGGTCATTAAGGAGCATTACAAAATATAGCTGGAGTTCTGCTTTAACTAGAGTTAGGGCATATGCTTGGCCCTCAAGTCCCATTTCAAGGCAGAATTACCAAAAGTTCACATTCCTGAAGAGCTGGAAACTAGGAAAGATTGAAACCCCGGTCCCCATGTAGCCGTATATATTGGATTTGCAATCATGTAAAAGCACGGTCTCCATGAGGGACGCATATTGGATTTGTAATAAAATAAAAACATTCTGCCTCCCGGCAGATTATGTCTGCTTTACACTTTAGGACACGATCAGTATATTTTTACACTGGATTGGATCTATAAAAAAACAAAGCCGCTGCCAGCTTAATCCCCGCTATTTAATGGAGAATAGCCTCAAAATCTTGCAGCCGCCGCCGCAGTGATGTACGGCAGGGTGGACAGATTTCTGGAGGAAGGTAACAGAGGACCTACAGAATTACTGCTGGCGCCTAACTTTTTGTAGCCTTTTCTGCTGCCATATATCAGTGGAGTCACATGCGAACCAGCGTCTATAAATCCGACGGCTAGATCTGTGGCTGCACGGGTTGGCTCCTAAATTCTGTATTAAAGTGACCTATCGAAAAAAAGAAAATGCCACTTTCGGTCTTTAAAAAAGTACTCTGGGCAAAATTGTTATTAACCCTTGCAGTGGGGCTACCCCCACACTGCAAGGGTTAACTACTCGTTTTCATCTACAGACTAAAATAAATAAAAAAGTTATACTCACCCGATCCTCAGAGCCAGTCAGCTGTCACAGTGCTCCCTCGAGCCTCTCTCCCCATCCACTGCAGTGATGGTACACAACGTGATGACTTAGAGACCTTAGCCAACTGTAGTGGAGGGGGAACGATGCTTGAAGGACCAGTCTAACAACAAGCCGGCTTGGAGCTTTGGGTCAGTATAACTTTTTAATTTTAGTCCCTAGACAAAAACAAGCAGTTAACCCTTGCAGTGCGGGGTAGATAATTGCCGGCTTTTTATTCTTTGCATACCTTATTTTTCTTTTCCTCCCTATTCTTCTCACAGTGGGCATTTTTACTAAGGGCAGATTAATATATCTCCCTTTACTTCCTGGAACTCTGGTACATGTGACTAGGACATGTGACCATGCACATCATCTCAGGGCAGAGATGCCTTTCCCTGAGATCTCAGAGCAGCAATGTTCTGCTGATGTAACCTTCCCAGGATGCAACGCTTGGGCACATTACATCACTAATGACCAAGAGGATTAGGAAGTGGGGAAAACAATAATTGTAAGAAAAAGAAATTTGTGTTTGTTTAACTAATGAATGTAAGATGGCTTCATATCAGCATGCAGAGCTGTTTTTTAGGGAAAGGCGGTAATGAATATTTTCTTAGCCTGAATCATGAAAACTAATGCAGCCACCACATCTAAGGACTGGTAAAATGCAATATATTATATTTTTGTTCTCGGGTTTAGTTATCTTTTAAATGATCAGTGCATATGCTCACTTATAATCTAATCTACTGATGAAGCTCTACCTACATGGTCATGGCGGGGGTTGGCATCTTCTGTATTTAGTAGGCTATATTGTACTTTGCATTGGTGCACACAATGGTGCCCATTCAACAAAAATGTATGTGTGTTTTGACCTAAAAATGTTATAATAATGGTGATTTAAAAGCTGCAGGGGTTAATTTAACTGTAGATTATGCTGCAGAAAAAAAAGAAGAGCAGAACATAAGCCCTCTGGGCGCTTCTCGCCATGGCTAAAAACATGCCATTTTTCGCCCGGCCGTCCCTCTGTAGAAGCCGGTTACCGAGAAGGCTCTTTGTTATAGCTGTAAGTTCATGAGAATTGATGCTAGTCATTAATCTCAGATGCAGAACCCTAGTCAAATGCTTTGTGAAAGTCCACGTTTGACATCCACATTATTCCCCCAGTCAAGCGTATCTTATTCCAACGCACAGCATAATTAATTGCTCCTGCATTTAACCACTGAACTGGCTATATTTGTAGGGGATGTAAAGTGCTCTGACCTTTTGCATAAAAATTCAAATTCCCAAAGGACAGATAACAATACGGCAATATAACTAAAAAATTTCAAAACAGATTTATTAAATGCGATTGACCCACTTTTGCAAAATCGATAAGCTTTTATATATATGATTGCACGCACGCCACTGGACCTGCTTACCAAACATGGAAACTGCCAAAGCATTAAAGCAGTGATTTGCACCTTGCATCATAATTTAAAAAAACAAAACACTATTTGTACACCTTAGACAATAGAAGGGGAATGGAGGTGCTTTCCATCCATGCATAAAACTGAACTGAAGGCCAAAAAATAAATAAAAACAAACACAAATTTATGTGCGTCCTTAAAAAAAAATAATTACATTTATTTTTAAAAGCAAATAGTTGAAGTCTAAATTTAGCTTGGTATCAGTCTCTTGCAATCCACTGTACAGCAGAACTCAAGTTTGGAAAAGAAGAAGCAGCACAGCGTCGGACATTGCAGCTGCCACACGTCGTCTCTATACAGACAGCTGAGAGACCATGTAACCGTGTTTCTCTTTAAAACAAGCAACCGCTGAAATGACTGTGTTGAAAAGTAATAGTTTTTCAAAAAGAACAGCTAACATACAAACAAAGCGCCTGACAACCTTACAAGCTATGTGTATGTCCCCCCAACAATATGCTGAGAGCCAGTAATACAGAGCAATAAAAGCACCGCATGGTGGAACCAGCTTTGAGTGCAGGCATCTGATAGTTAGGGACACCAACTACCACAAATAGTACAGAAATGATGAGACTTGTCCTGCAATAGCACCAGCTTCTCATCATGCAATGACAATGAAAGTAACACTTACTCGGTATCCTGGGAGAAATGAACAAGGCGATCAGTACTGCTCGCTCCGGGGTTGCTGATCTGTAGAGAAACGCATGCAATCATTGTTAGTTTTCTTTAGTCCTCCATATATATTAAACAACACTGCAAGCACATAAATACCAGCATCCACTGCTTTAAAACTGAACAAATTCACATATTTCCATTTCTAGGAATGTATTCTTCACTTTAGGATTTTTAGGAGACAATACTATACACCTGTGTGGGCAACCATGCACCCAGAAACACCCAGAACTGCTGCAAGGCCATAGGGAAGCTGGTTTTTAAAGAAGAACACCAACCAAAAATAACAAGATTAAAAAAAAAAAAAAATCAGCTTTTGCTGCAATATTCACCTTCACCGCAGAAATATACCCACAGTATTGTTTTTTCTGCCACAAGACATCTTAAGTCTGATGAACAGCATTACTCAACCTACTTCCTCTGAGTCCAGGTTGCCCTGGACCTGCCCCCAGCCTGTGACTGGACAGTGAAAGGAGAAGCAGCACAGTAATGAGCTCATCTCTCTGCCAACCTGCTCTATTCGCCTATCAGCATACTTATTGTCAGCACATAAACTGATTGACTCCTTGTTATGTTTCTCTCACACTTCAGCCCTGCTGTACAGAGACTGCAAGAAGCTGACACCAAGTCACATTCCGGCACTTACACTGCTTTTTTTTAATGTATTGATACAGTGTCTCTAGGTGCTGGTTGTTCATGACAAGACCGGGGTGGGGTGGTATGATGGCGGTGCAGGGGGGTGGTGTGCACAGATACAGTGACAGCTCCTTTTAATGGAGACATTAGGGGTCTATTAGACCCTCAAGGTCGTCTATAGACCCCAAAGAAGCCGATGAAGCGGGGAAATTACACACTAAAACCAGATGTGATGCAATACACATCGCTTCCAGTGATCGGAGAGGAGATCAGCTGCTGCAAGTGCGATGGACTCCCCCCAACAAATGTACACAGACCTGCCGTGCCGGACTCGGGACCACACAAGGGACAGCAGAGCCCCGGATTGTCAGCAGCGGCGACAGAGCCGCACACTCCCATGCAATATACAAGCGATCGGGCGGCTCTATAGGTCCCAAACTCTTCTATTTATGCAATAGAGTTACAATTCTCCCCTGCTAACTTGAATAGGTTAAACCATGATCCATAGTACATCGGTAATTGGTATCGGCAAGTACATGAGGGGATGTACTTGTACTTGGGCCTGAAAAAGTGGCATCGGGACATCCCTATATTTAATACAGCTTCCTGATCACAAGGGAGAACACAGTCCCTAGCAGACATCCACCTCCTAGCTTGGAGAAGGGAGGAAGGAGGATTGGTGAACAGGGGAATGTCTTGCCTCGCTGTGTCTATGTATTTGTGAAGACACACACACCACTTACTAGCACACACAAGGAACCCTGCAAGGAAAAGGGGCCACCCTAAAACTTATCAGGATCAGTGCTCAGGGAACAAGCTGATTCTGCAGGAAACAAACTTTTAAACATCAGTATCCATTATAAGTGATAAGTGTAAGCAATCAGCATTTGAAATAGCTTAAAAACTTTTTGACTTTAATACCATTTTCCCATCTGAGCTCAAACTCCTCTGAGGTGAGCAGTGCGTCAAACTTTTAAGATCTTTTCATCCATCATTTTCAAATATATCTAAAGCTGAATGAGTTTTAATAACACTGAATCTAGGGCATGGATCGTTTATTTGAGCAAACGATCAACTGACACAGACACACACACACACACACAATAAGTGTGTCTGATAAAAAGAAATTGGATCCAACTAAATGTTTCGATTGGATCAATTTAAATAAAAAAAAAAGAATTCTAAAGTCTGAGAAAATATGAAGAGGTTGTGCTAACACACCCAATGCTCTGTGCTCTGTATTCCACTATATCTGAGTGCCCCCTTTTAAACCTCCCTTAACAATTTGGTTGGCTCCTGTGGACAATGGGAAAAGGATTTGATTGGCTCCTGTGGACAATCAGAACAGCTCTTGCGTCATTTTAGGGTCACAGCGCACGACATGGCCTCATGTACGGCACAGGTGCACTTTAATGCAGCCCGGACTGCTTAGAAATGAGCCATAGATCGGTATTTTCTCTTTGCAGAAAATTACACATCTCGCAGCACAATTTCCAGGGAGCTGTCTGCTAGCGCGGCCGTAATCATAATCGTCGTAGAATTACTACAGCATTATTTGTTCAGCTTGGCGGTTTGCGGAGCCATTCCCCCTGTGTGTAAATAGCTGCACAGGAGCCGCGCTGACTGTTTGTCTCCGTCTAAACAGGACGGAAAACTAAACAATGTTTATTGAGGCCGAAGTCTCGGGTTTTATTTTTTCCCCGCGGTGCCAAGATCCTAAAGAGGACCTGTATTGTAGTAATAAACGTAATGCTGCGAGGAAGGAAGGCAGATTCTGGATGTCTGGTTCATGAGATCTGCAAAATAGCCACATTGTTATTAGAATATTTGAAGAGATCTTTATAGCCTTGCTATTGGAAAATACAGAAAAGTATATTTTTAGAGCAAAGATAATATTAAGACCTCATTCACACTGTCCTACAATACGCTGCGTATATGCGCGCATTGTCCCATATGCAAATAAATGGCTCCATACACATAGCTGCGCATGGAGCCGTATATTTGCGTAGCGTAAAAATGCGCAAAAACAGAATGGAACCGAGATGCGTCCAGGGAGCGTATTTCACGCGCATACAGTTCATTCAAATTTCTATTACGAATGATGCATTCTGGGATTGCATATAGTGCGTGCTTATGTGCGTATAAATACGCGCATACATATACGCTATATACAATTTTGCTCTTGCGTTGTGTGTGAATGAGGCCTTAAAGGTAAACGGAGGGTCAATTTATAATGGAGGAGGGATATCGTTATTTGCCAAACGCTACCATTTTTTTTTTTTAACAAAGGCCTGTATTTCATGGGCCATCCATAAAATGCGAGCTGCAATGTGGAGCCGGCATATTTCGTTGGGTTCTCTCTGCTTAATGCAGAAGAGAAAACTCTTTGATTGAAGGAGAGGCCAGTCACATGACTGGGCTCTCCTGTTTTAGTTTTTTTTAAACTCTATTTATTATAAGAGCACTAAGCTGCTATCACTGAGCGGCTACCATCGATGTTACTGCTGAGCACGTGAGCAGGAATTACCGTATATCTGCCAGGCACCCGGCTCTACTCTCTGCATCTTACAGATGTCAGGACTGGGCTGGAAGTATACACAGATATAAAATAATTTGCTAGCAAACAGGTAAAGCAGTTTTTTGTCATACACGGGGAGAAGAAGTAAGGAGGAGCAGGTGTAGGGCGATGACAGCCGCCGATAGACAGGCCCGATCCCAGAAACAAGTTGCTAGAAGACTGCTCTGGTACGCCTGCACTTTCCCCCACATGGTGCTCTATAATGTATTGCTGGGATTTGTATTCCTCTATATCTGATGGTACATTGTGCTGTATATTATACAGAGGAATACAATTCCCAGCAATACATTATACATACAGTGTATAATGTATTGCTGGGATTTGTAGTCCTCTATACAGCGCAATGCAGAATACCACCAGCTATAATGTACTATTGCTGGGATTTGTAGTACTCTAGCTGGTGGTATTCTGCATTGCGCTGTATAGAGGACTACAAATCCCAGCAATAGTACATTATACAGCGCAATGCAGAATACCACCAGCTATAATGTACTATTGCTGGGATTTGTAGTACTCTAGCTGGTGGTATTCTGCATTGCGCTGTATAGAGGACTACAAATCCCAGCAATAGTACATTATACAGCGCAATGCAGAATACAACCAGCTATAGGAGGACTACAAAACCCAGCAATAGTACATTATACAGCGCAATGCAGAATACCGCCAGCTATAATGTACTATTGCTGGGATTTGTTGTATTCCTCCTATAGCCGGTGCCATTCTGCATTCATTTCTGTATAATTTTACACTTTCCATTTCACTATATTGCACACCACACTTTTTTCTATTTTTCACTTCCACCGCTCCAAGCTTGCTCCTGTGATGGACTACAATCTCAATACAAACTAGTAGTCCCATCACAGGAGCCATTTTTAAAAATGTATATTACTTTTTATCCGATTAACCGATTAATCGAACTTAATAATCGGCTAACTAATCGATTTTTAAAATAATCGTTAGCTGCAGCTCTACCTATCATGTTATTTTTTGATGTGTGTCCTGCTGGGGAGCTAACCCCCTCACTTCCTGTCCAGGAAATCCAACAAGAAAAAGGAGGAAATCTCTGCAAAGTGAGGGAAAATGCCATCTAGGACAGTTGTCACCCGAACATTTGGGCCCATTGGATGATTTACTCACACTTCTTTCTTTGGTGAAAACTCTAAAGTTTTAACCCCTCACAAAGGTCACTAGGACAAAAAGAAGGGTGACTCTCCCCAATGGAAGATAGAAATAACCCCTCCCACTCCAAATTAAACATATTTTGTCTTTAAACTTCTAAGTTGAATTCCAGTCAGAACCATTAACTCTCCATCCCAAAAGACATCTCCTTACCTTAACTGGACCTACAATCAATAGCCCCGGAAGGTTTAGAAGACCGGTAGCCGGTGCGCTCTCTCTACAAGCTGGCTACGGATGGTGTAAACTCCTCTCTATAGTTCCTGCAGGGCACAGATGATGACAGTACGACACTGTGCAATGGGTGGATGTGTTTTGTGATCTCCCATGGTCTTAAATTGCCCACCTCTGCCATGTGCAGTGCAGCACAGCACACCTAGAACAGGGATATGACGAAGACCGTCTCACTGATCTCTTCTCCCGATGCAGCCAGGTGGCTGCAATGCTCTGGAAAGGCGGTGACATCACAGACATTGATAAACCGGTTTCTCTGATAATAGCCTAGTGATTTTATTAATTTTTTGGCAATTTATTGGTACAACAGGTAGGCAGATTTATGACATAAAAAGGGTGATCCTGCCGTTTAGATTTAATACATGTTCTCAAAACACATTAAAGCGAATATGACATTTTCCCTTCACTTCCTGTCCAGAGTTGCAACAGGAAGTTAGAGGAAATCTCCCAAAGGGGAATTCCCTTCTTAGACAGTTGTCCCCATTGGAAAAATGTTCATTAGTTCTGGTGACAAAAATTCTGGAATTCCCCCCTTCTTTCACGGCACAATGGTCACCAATACAAATAGAGGGGCGAGTCTCCTCAGTGGGGAAAAGGCCGTAATAAAAACTCAACAGGGGGGTCAAACCCCTCAACACCAGGGGGGGGGGGATTTATCAAAACGGGAGCAGAGAGAATCTGTATCCCATGGCAACCAATCAGCTTCTTTCTTCAGTTTGCTCAGTTGAGATTTGAAAATGAAGCAGGAAAGCTGATTGGTTGCAGTGCAAATCTACTCCAGTTTTGATAAATTCCCCCCTATACCTATAGCAAAACAAAACAAAGTTGCCTAAAAATACAATTTAGTACATTTTTAAATACAATGAAGGGAATTTATCAAAACTGGAGCAGACAAAATCTGGAGCAGCTGTGCATTGCAACCAATCAGCTTCTCATTTACAAAGCTTAACTGAAGATAGAAGCTGATTGGTTAATATGGGCAAATGATCCAGATTCTGTCTGCTTCCAGTTTGATATTTCCCCCCAATAATTTTAAATGTAAGTAGTACAAGTACCTGAATTTGCACTGGTATAAGCCTCCTGAAGTCCCTGAACAGCAGAGCTCAGAGTGGGAAAAGGCAAAAGCAGCACAAGGATCCAATCAGTTGTCCTACAATTCTCATGTCCAAACAAGAAACATGCTGATGGGAGGAGGGAGAAGAGTGACAGACCGATGACATCATCATCAGCTCCTGCTTCTCCTTTCACTGTCCAGTCCAGTAGAAGTTACCTAACTGCATTAGAGAAAGATCAAGTCTCCTCCCTTCCTGGACAGGACTTAAATGTGTAGCAGATCTGTGCAAAAATCAAGAATGGATGGCCAGAATTCATATTTTTTTGCATTTAAAACAGCTTTCATGTATGTGTGTAATATGTGTATTTAGCGGATTGCCTGGAGTTTAGCTTTAATGAAACGCATACAAACAAATGCAGAAAGACAGCCCAAAAAATATCAGCGGGTGTAGCCTCCAATTGAATTAGTGACCGGTTACATGGCGGGGAATTGAAGCCCACAAGATGTACCTGTAGTTTTAGCGCAGAGGAACATCCTGGATTAATGTGAAAATGAGGTTTTCATGCCTCTGCGGCCGGTTATCCCTAGAATACAGTAATCCATTTTCTCCAGCCGGGCTGGAAGAATAGCACGTTGTTGCCTATGTCATGCTTAGTTAAAGGTCCATGATCACATTATCGCATGGAGGAGCTGACACTTTTATTCGGTTTACACTGTCTTCTATGTACAGGCAACTTATTTCCTTTGCCAGGGCTGCTGACAACCCTTTCCACACTATATTAATCTTGTTTACTGACTTATCTTGATACGAATATCAGAAAACTGAACTTTTTATCTGGTGCAGAAAATAAACAAGGTGTTGACAGAAGCAGAAGCTATTTTCTGGTTTTAAATTGCTTGTTTACCCGCAGCTTTTTTTTTTCTCCATGAGAAGATGGAAAGGGGAAAGAAAGTTTAAAGGAAACCAGTCAGGGAATAAATATGGGAGCTGCCATTGCTGACTTTGGCTTAAAGCATGCCAGGGCATTTCACACCCCCCGGAGCACATCCGGCCTCTTTGGCTTTCCCTGTCCGGCCAGCGGTTCTGTCCGGACCGTGATTGCTGACCTGTGCTCGGTTATGGCTGGATGACAGCCACAGCCCAGCGCAGGCCCCCCCTCCTCTTCAGTTGTTGGTTGCTAGGACCGTTGACGTCCTGGCAACCAATTACATCAGGTGTCCACCGCCTCTGCAGTCATCGGTTGCTAGGATTGAAAGAGGTCCTAGCCATCTGTGAAGTCAAATGCCCCCAGCATTACAGAACAGAAGGGTATCTTCTTCCATTATCTCCTTCAGCCTGCCGCACCTCTAGGCTTCTGCCTGTGGCCTAACAATAAAGTAATAAACTAAACTATGTGGGGACAATAATATAAAGGGGCACTCTAAAGGGGAACATTATCAAAACCATATAATTTACTGCTTTGTATAAAGAAATACAATATTGAGCGGAATTAAGTTCAGTCTGTAGGTTTAGCCCCCCACAACAGCCCTAGATCCGCATGTAGTCCCTTGAGAAAATTATTTGGTGGTGGGGGGCTAGCTCTCTGACCTCTCTTGAGAAAATTGCTGGTTATTCCGATTCACTGGCTGCATGCTCATTCTACGCTAATAACTTAGAAAGCATAAAAGTGTTATGTATAGCCATAGACCTCGTTCAGACTGCTGCAGTCATGGTCCTGGTATCATTTTTCTCTGGAGGCGATGCTTTGTAAAGACGTCCAGATCACTTTTAGCACCCCGTTAGTGTGCTGCCCCCTATGCTTTCAGGGCCAGTGCAGACCTGAGCGATCCGGGCTGCGCATCCGGGGGCCCCGCGATCATGCACAATTGCACACAGCGTTTGCCGCACGGCCTCATTGATTTCAATGGGGTTACAGCCGAGCGGCAATCGCAGAAAAAAGGTACGTGTGACACACATCCGCCTGGTGTGACTGGGGTGCCTTAGAAAATATTAGCGCGATCGGCGGTGGTGGGGGACTCTGTGACCGTTTGGCAATCCACGTAGTATCGTGCACGATTGCTGCGCGGTCATGGATCGCCCAGGTGTGAACCTGGCCTCAGTGCTTCCTGCTTCAGAGCTGTCAGAAGTCTAATAGACCCTGGATGTCTCCCTAAAGAGAACCTGTCACTTCCAAATAATATCACATAGGGCCTTGTTAGAACCTTTGTGATAGCAATAAAGTAAAAATAATAATAAAAATAATAATAAACAAAAGTGTGTAGAAAACTAAAAAATAATTAGAAAAAAAATAAATTTAAAAAAAAATTAAAACCAACCCTGCTGTCCCTGCCATCTGCATGCAAACAAACACGTGTATGTAGAGCATGCACATAACCAATGATTTTGCCACACATGTTGGGTATCGCCGGGAACGCTGGAGTGAGAGCAATAATTCTCGGGCCATATATCACTGTTAACTCTAAATTGATGAGCAGTAAAGGTTTTAAAACGTTGCCTATGGACAATTTTGAGTACCACAGTTTTTAACCATTGCACACACAATTTAACGCTTGACATGTTTGCTATCTATTTACTCAACACGACCCCATCTTTTATTTTTTTACTAACAAAAAAATGGGTATTATATTGTGCCTGTGTGCAATAAAAGTCATTTTAGTATTATTTTTTTCCTCAAAAAATATTGAATATAATAAACATTTGTGCAAATATCATGCAAAAAAAAAATAATGCAGCTATCGGTTTTGTTTTGTTTTTTAAATCTACAGCGCCTCTGCTTTCAGAAAATATACAACTGCTTGGGGGTTTAAAGTAATTTTGTATCCAAAATTATTTTAGCATGTGTGCACAAATAAAACAAATGCTCTGATACTAAGGCGGTTAAAGAGGCTGCAGGAGTTCAGCAGCACTGAGGTGCAACAAAGTATGAAAAATGGTGAAAACAGATTTTCATTTAAAAAATGGCAGTTGTTTATGATACATGGTAATATCATGAAAACACTCTAAAATTTTCTTTTAAACCCAAAACGCTCATGTGCGACTGATCTGTAGAATTTATCAGTGATGAAAAAATAAATAAATAAAAAGGCCAACATCAAGGTGACAGGCCCTCTTTAAACCGAGTTTAAGACTGAAGTCTGCGAGTTTTATACTGTACATGTACATATGACATAATTCGCCCAGCACTTCCCTGCTTTACTGACCATTACAGCTCCATGCTATGGTGGCAGACTGCCTAACCATGACAAGCCCTACCACTGCAAAGCCTAATACCTCCAACGCCATCAATCACTGCCCTCCCCTCGGACCCTGTGTCTCCATGGTACAGTGGCTCTGAAGAATGACTTTTTGCCAGTCTGTCAAGACCCGGAAGTTGCATGCAAGTGTTCTAATGATTCTTAATCTGACAACGGACGCAATCAGGACTGGCAAGCTGTCCGAACAACCCTCCCAGAGCATGCTCGGCGACCGTGCCGGCAAAATAAATAAAAGCGGATCTCCAGAAACGGAGAATAAGCTCTTAAGGCATGACTTTATCTTCAAGACACAGAGGCGCAGTCACCTCAATCTGGACACAATGATCAATCATGTCACGCGCCCTACTGTAAATTACGGCCATCAGAATTAGCTACAGAGATGGCTGTAGTGCCTCGGCTCGGCCAAGTGCATTGTAACAACATAAAACTGCTACAATGTACATGAAAGTAGCAACAACAATAAAACAAGTAACCGGGACCAATCGCAAAGACAATCCATATTTTTACGCCCTAAAAGGAATGTAAGATCTTTTCAGATATATGTGTGACAAAGATCAGATTGCTGTAATCATTCTTATAGATAGAAGTTTAAAAACATTCTAGGTTTTATCTGAAATTATATAGGCACACCGGAGCAGCCATGTTTGCTCATTACATATGCAAGTTCTGGTTTCTGCTTTGCTACACAGTGCCTGTGCTTCACAGCTGCCTCGCACAATGCAAGTCTATGGGGTGATTGACCACTGAAAACAATGCACTCCTTGCGTTGCAACTAGGTGACTGGGTGGTTCAGTGGATATGCAATTGGCTACAGGATAGATATCAGCGTAAAGTTGTAAATGGGGTTAAAAAAAAAGGGCAGACTCGATGGACTACTTGGTCTTTTGCCATCACTCTTCTATGTCTCTATGACAGCGTTCCTTAACCTTAATTCAGCCATGACACCCTTTAACAGTATATGCAAAATCACATAGCCCCCCAGTGTAAAAATGTAAAAACATGAATATATAAAAAAACAATGTCTAGTTCCACCCTCCCAAATCAATACCAAACTCTTATACTAGACAGGGGTCTGGTATGGATTTTATGGGAGGATGACAGGCAAAACAAACAAGCAAGAAAAGGACAATACATTAATATTTTCTCTCTCTCATTATATATACATACACACACATTGTGCTAAAAACAGGTTTTAGTTGCACACCGTTTGCAAAATACATGGAAGACATACTGCCTCGCCAAGGCTCCTCTGTGTAGTTTGGTCCTAACTCCATAAGGGCTTCCATCTTGAAGCATATATAGCAATAGATAAACTGAGTGTAGGTATGCCTGGAGGTACCGTAGTTATGCAACCAAAACCCTTTGTTTTTAATGCCATTGTTAATACAAATAGTTTTTTTTGCAGGCTAACTGGTAAGGCCCCTTTCACACAGGCTGATCAGGAGAGGATCCGTGCACAGATCCTCTCCTGATCAGAGCAGTACCAAGTGGATGTCACCGCCGTGACATCTGTGTCGGCACAGTTTTTTTTGTTACATCGGAGGAAAAAAAACTGCAGTTACCGGACCCCATGTCCAGATTGATTTTCCGTTCCCGGCTAGAAGAGGGGGTAACTGGGTGTAAACGGGCGCTCATCCGTTTACAAGCTGCTGCCCATAGACTTGCATAGACTTGAAAGGGGCCTAAGAGTGCTGGGAAATTTGTGTATACATATATATATTATAGACTGACTGCAGTGCATTTAAGGATTTTTCTTAAATATATAACTGGATTACGTATGAGCCTTATATCTCTGCCTATGGTTCTGCTTGAAGGCATCATACAGGTTTTACAAATCTAGAATAAGTCCCTCTAACGTCATATATTATTAACTACTTACTTCCCATTAATACGGCCCTCCGTCGAGAGACAGCAAATATATAACCTAGTAAACTGAGAACAACCTTGAAAGTAAAAGGGAACTTATTTGCTCCAGAACAATACCATCCCCAGTGTAAAGGCCATTAGTAGCCGGTCTCAGGAGAACGTGGCAGACAAGCCAGTACAAGTGAGAATGAATTGCTTTGCCTCTGCCGTGGGGGGTGGTCCTTCCCTGTAGGGACAAACACGACTGAACTGCCACATGCAGAAAACTTCCTGGCGCACTCGCCTGAGCCATCCCTGGCCTTTCTGTGATCTTGTCATTAGTCACGGAGCAAGTACAAAGTGCTAGATATGATAACTCTTACAAGCGGATACAACACGATTAATGAGAGCAGTGCAAGCAACATTGTAGGTCTCCTTGGCTATGCATGCGGTCCTTTGTTAATTACTTACCTGGTGCCATGACAGTGGTATGTGTTATTATTATTTCATTATAAGGAACAAACAGGGCCATATTTAACGTACTTACATTAACCAGCCGTACAGAGCAAGGCCATGGGGCAGCAAGAAAGTGCAACAAAGAACAATTCCGACTGTTTTTAATTTTTTTTTAAAGTCTTTTTATTATTTAATTCTTAATAGATAAATGGTCCCTTAATCAGACTATGCTATCAAAATATTCTTTATACATCTTTTAATAATTGAATTTAACATTCTCTTTCTCAGTGACCTCTAAACACGTGACATATCTAGACAGAACGGAGCTACTAAATTCATGCTCTCATCCTCTGTAGAGAATTTAAAACATAGCCCTTGTTTTGAAAGATTTTGGCGGCTCACGGGAAAAAGCGCTAAAGACGCTACAATACTTGCATCATATGTAGAAGACCTAAGAATGTTTTTATAAATAGGAGCTTCATTTTAAAGCTGAACTCCGAGATAAGCAAATATTCTCTAAATACAAGAGCCATGTGTATTTGAATCTTCGTGTCCTTTGTATATTTCTTCCAGATCTGACCAGTAATCCAGTAAGAAACTTTACCTCTGTGCAGGAGCTTCCTGTAATAAAGACCGGTCACTGCTGCTCTCTCTCCTTGTGCAGAGTGACTGGTCTCGTCTCCACCCCCTCCTGCAGGCTATCTACAGAAAGTGAAAATGTCACTGCTACTTTATTAAGGAAACATCTGAGTTTGTAAAGGCATTTGGGGGACTTTGGCTCCTTCCAGCCTGTCATTGCTTTGTGCAGGTTGACTAGAGTCACAGCTATCTAGAACCACCAGTCATGTCAGCCATGAGAATCCACAGATTCTTAGCACACGTGAGCACTATAAGCCTGTATGAATGAGGACTTAAGCTGGCCATACACCTATAGATTATCTGCAGATTGTCTATTGTCACATGGAAAAAGATTCCTCCATCTATGCTATACTGTGTAGATGGAGGAATCTCCCACTGGGCCAAGCTTCAGTATCTTGCTAGTCGGCCCCGCTGGCTCTCAAAATACCTGAACAATCTGATTGGATGCAGGCACTGTATTTTGAAAGCCAGTGGGCCCTACTTTCAAGATACTGAAGCTTGGCCCAGTGGGAGATTCCTCCATCCACACAATTTACCGTAGATGGAGGAATCTGTTGCACTTTTTCCATCTGACCATAGAAAATATATAGGTGTATGGTCAGCTTTAGGAAATTGTCCCTGGAAGAAGTGTCCCTATTGAAAGATTTCCCGCTGTTGGGTTTTCCTTCACTTTCAGGCCGAGAGAAAATCTCCCTAGTGGGAACATAGACAGCAATAACAACCTGACGGGTTGGAAACCCTTCCCATTCTATACCAAAACTAAAAAAAAAAAGGATTGGGCTTTAGATGCACTTCAAAGGGTCGAGCAGATGGCTCTTCAGCAAGCAGTCTAGCTTCCACAAAGACCTACCATATAAAATGGATGGTGGAGGTTACTAGTCATTGGTACTTTATCAAAAGAGAAAAACTGAGTACTTCTAGTATCTGTAGCACTATAACCCTTGCATGTGACTTATTCTGTCCCAGAAAGTGGTTCTCAAAAGACATTCCCACCATATATAAAGGCATTAGTAGATGTTTAAGGGTTAAACCAGGTACTGTATGTCAAACTCAAATGAAGTTAAGTGATAAATATGGACAGAATAACCCAAGGAGGGTCCTCGTGTTTTCTTCTAGGTTCCTGATTAAAATAGAATTACGTTTGCTTGGGGAGATTGTACCAAATAGGCAAATGAGTTGTAAACAATTTAGACTGTTTTTCTTTTTAAAACAAGATTTCATATTAGGTGCACGAACCCCTAAGCAAATCCTGTAACACTGTCAGACTTGTGAACGTTGTGAAACTTAAAAGAGAACTATGGGGTAAGTGTTATTCCCCGTAGCTCTCCTAAGGGTCGCGGACCGACATATACTAGCGTCCTCCCGTGACCCAAAGCTCAGTATATCGCAAGCTACAGCTCGCGTTATACTGAGAGCGCCCCAGCCGGGACGGATCCTGACATTACTGTCGAGATCCACCCAGCTGCGTGAGTGACAGCTGGCTCTGCCTATCTAGAGGCAGAGCCAGCTGTCCCCGCCCCCTCCCCGTCTGTTCCTCCAATCAGCGCTGGAGGATCCGAGTTGGGAGGGGGGGAATCCCTGCTGGGAGCCGTGACTGACAGTCACGGCTCACTGCAGGGAGATGATCGAGAAGTGAGCGAGCGACGGTATGTGTTCCCTCACTTCGCGATCTATAGAGTTGACGTGTGACAGTTTCATTGTCACACGTCGGCTCGAACTATGAGGATAAGAGATTTTCACTCACCTCATAGTTCTTCTTTAAAGTAGTATTAAACTCAAACTTTTTTCAATAATGAATCCAGATGAAACAAATATAAATTGCACAGCAAAGTATTTCTTTACAGTTCTACCCAAGCACTTACAGTAATGATGTTTCAGAACAGCTCCAACTTTCTCAGTTCGGCTTCTCTAAACTTCCTGTTCAGTACAAGATCACAAGAGAAGAGCAGTCTCCATCAGCTGTGCGTATACTAGCTTACAGAAGGCAGGAGTGGGAAGCAAGGGGCAGGGAAGTGGCTTGTCTTGCTGTGCCTGTGTGTGTGTGGAGACACACACAGCTTACTAGCACACTAAAGGGTGGCTCCATAGGACCCTGAAAGGGAAAGGAGTCACCCTACAACAGGATATCAGTGTCAGTGCTCAGGACAAAACATAAAGGAGCACCATCTAGAGTAACTGATTTTAATCAGTATTTGAAATAGCTTAAATCCTTTTCACTTTAATATCACGTTAAAGAGATACTGTTACCTGAAACAACTGTCCATTCATGCAAAGTTAGAGTCTTTGTAAAGGGTTCGTCCCACCTGCCTTACCAGTGTTCCCTTGCCACTTAATCCTCCATCGCAATTGGCCATAATACTCAGTGCATCCAGATATGGGGAGTAACCTCCTCCCCTGTGACAATGCTTTGGTCTAGTAGCCAACCGCTAGCCCCAGGAACTGCCACATGACCGGGTAAGTGACATCTCTGTTCCCCTTACTGACGCCTATGATTTTAGTGGTGGCTGCTGTGAAAGCAGGAGCTTGTGAGGTAACACTGGTAATGTGAATATATCCGGGGTCCCTTTACAAAGACACTGTCACTTTGCATGGGCAAGGTGGTAGTGTCTTTTTTGAAATTCACCCAACTGTAAATTGATGAAATGAAGCATCACCTTAATACAGGCAGTCCCCGAATTACAAACATCCGACTTACATACGACCCCTACTTACAAACGGAGGCTATTACTTTATAGCAAGGGGTCCCAGGCTGCAGCCAAAGTGTACCGGGCAGCATTTCAGTAATGCTAACGCGCTCGTGTCAACGAGGAGAGCCTGCCTTTTTGGGTCTGGTACGTAGTACTGTACGCACATTACAGGGAGTTGGCTCTTGTAAGACGTGCAGATGAGGGGTTCCCTTCTTCTGGAAACTGTAAGCTTTTTACTGCGGTCTGTATCTTCATTAGAAAGATTTAATCACACTTCCTGTCCTTGAGACAACAGGAAGTGAGAGGAAATCTACTCCTAGGAAGGGAAATCTACCCCTAGGAAGGTGTCTCCACTGAAGCTTCATCAGCAATCCTTGTTTCTACGACAACCCAAAATTTTCAAAATCCAATTATCACAGGGACAGAAAGTGAGGAGAAATCTTCTGAACAGGGGCACACACAGCAAAACAAACGTTACAGGGGGTTAACCCTTTGGCTGGAGTTACACTTAAAAAAATTTACCTGTTCCAACTTACATACAAATTCAACGTCCGAACAAACCTACAGTCCCCATCTTGTTCGCAACCTGGGGACTGCCTGTAGTTATAGAAAGGACTGAGCCCTCATTTGATTTAAATCCTTAGACAGGCCAAGGGCCACTAGGATGCAGTACGTGGGCTGCATGGGGCCCCAATAATACCATATTCTGGGTGCAACACATCTGAAAACCCCATTACTGTAAAAGGCAGCCTGAGGAATCCGCTCAATAACTACACACGGCCGCTACGTGACAAAATGAGCCCATCTGGCAGCACATATAATGTAAAATAAACTTTTCCCTCTTTTGCTTCTATCTGAGCTGCACACATCGCTGTTTGTTTAAACTATGATCTCCGTGTGATCAACTGCCATTTAAAAGCAGAGGGGGCAGAAAAATCAATGTCGCAAAATGCTGCTAAATCCATACTATAGACTGGCTGAGCAATATGTTATGCCGTGTAACCTAACATGAGAGCAAAACAAATAATGTCACTTCGCCAAGTCCTGGCTGTGAGTGGCCTCTGCTGGCTGTCCATAACCTGCATGTATTTTCTCGACAGCTGTAACACTGATGAAGAGATAAGCCAGACGAACGAGGCAAGTTAATCAGAGCCAACCATGGAATACCTCCTGCCGCCAAGTACCTAGAAATCCCAGCATGCACCTGTGGCCAGAGGGCTCTAGCCTGTCTACAACAGAGCGACGGAGGCACTTGAATACCATTGTGTCAGCTTGCCATTTTTTTTAATTTTCAACTGTATTGAATTTTTGCAAGGAACAACAAATAAACAGAACAATCACAAGGAGGATAAATCCAAAGTACAGAGAGAATCAAAGATTATTGAAAAGGGCATATATGATACGAGATCACTCATGCCCCAAAACAAGAGGGAAAGAATACAAATGGACAGGGGAATGACGAAGGCAAACTCTGGCTGTGGTATTTGAACGTAGTCAAATTGTCAAAAAGTACCCGATCATTATACAGAAGTCAGGGATGGCACCCATTAATTGAGTGAGTACCATAAGATGCAGCTATTATCGCACATTACAATACAATTGAAAAGAAAAATCATTGGCCCGATAAGTATACACAATATGAATCTGAGGCTTTAAGGCGCAACCAGCCTGCCCAGATGTTATAAAAGGAGGCATATTCATCAAGATTAGAATACAAAAGTCCTTCTACAAGTCCAGTAGGATACAAGTTTAAACAGAGTCCCGGCGGCAAAAGTCACAGGGAGTCTGTTTAAACAGCCCCGATGCTGGCGACGTACACTGTACGTCGTCAGTCACGAAGGGGTTAAGAAACCAGTCTGATATCGAGGGTATTCAAGTTGTCCTCCGGTATCTGGGTATTAGTGACTTGGCAGTTAAGCATAAAGGAAACCAAAGATTTCTTATATGTGTAAGGCGAACCCGAAGCAATGTGCAACAGGCAGACCCCAGGGGTCCATGGGTAGCCGCACGCCACATACTTGGTGAATAATAGAAGCAACTAAAGTCCAAAAGGGTTTAATCAATGGACAGTCCCACCATATGTGGGTAAAGTACCAGGAGATCCGCACAACCTCCAGCAGGGAGGATCATAATGAGCACTAAATGCATGTAATTTGGTAGGGACATTATACCATCGGGATACAAATTTATAATTGGTCTTCAACATGGGGACATCAATATAGGAAGAGGTAGCTAAGGATAATATTAAATTTGTTTCATCAGGGGTAGGTTTGCGTTTGAATTCCACCTCCCATTTGCCTAAATAAATATGGGGGGTGACATATTTAAATCGAATCATTGCTTTATAAAAGTATGAAAGAAAATAGGAGCGAAGAGTTGTAGAACCTCATAGAGATTTGAATGGTGTAAATTCCTTAGACGATCTCAAAGGTTTCGGCAGTGAAAGGATAAAAAGAGACAACTGGCAGTGTTTCCAGAAATCCAGGGGGAACAAGCCCCAACGTTCCTGCAAGGCAGACAGGGGAAGTAGCGAGGTACCTTGTAACACATCATGCAATTTCAACTTAGAGGAGGCTGACCAACTGGAAAAGGATGGGTCTTGCTTGCCCGGTGGGAAAAAAAATCTCCCCATTTGAGGTACGAGTATCAAATTATAAGGCCAATAGAATTTACGATGCAAGCTATCCCAGGTATGTAAAGTAAGGGTAGTTAAAGACATGGTGGAGGAAGACAAATGTCTCTTCGAAGAGGGAAGCCAAACAATATCAGCTAGTGGGGCATCGCTTGCAGCAACCTCCAAAAGATACCCAACACCCCTGCAAGGCACTGAAGGACCAGTCCGCTACCCTTGTCAGCTGAGCAGCAGTATGATAGCGGTTGAAATCGTGAAGAGCCAATCAAAGGCTCTTTGGCTGCCAAATAAAAGGAAAATGAGGAAATGAGCTTGCCATTTTTATAAGTGGAACTATGGGCAAACAAATAAATGACATGTAGTCTGTCACTAGCAATAACATATCAGTTTTTGCTTTCCTGGGTCCCCTGTAACATAAGTTTATTACCTGCTAATCTTGCCGTGTTTTGATTTATCAATTTTCAAATGAAAAAAAGCAGCAAATTCCCCTTATGCCCCAGGACTGTCCTCAACAAAATTAGCACGCTAAGGTCCGAGGCTCCATTCGTTTTTTGGCCAGCGTTATCCAACCAACTTACAATAGGCCAACGCTGTCAATGCCTTGGGGGCATGACATCACACATCCTTGACTCACAGTACACCTAGACTGCACAGCACCCACTAGTCATTGCATGAGAGACCACGCATTGAGGAGGAAGAACCTGTGAGATCATTGGACTGGGCTGAAGACTTTAGGATTTAAGGTAGGTTTAGAGCAGGGCTAGGCATCTCCGGCCCTCCAGCTGCGGTGCAGCTACAAATTCCATTAGGCACTGCAAGAATCTGACGGCCACAGGCATAACTCCCAGAGGTAGATGCATATATAAAAGCTGATTACTGTAGGCACCCCCACCAATGTTTTATTTGGTTTGTCACAAGCCCGGCAACTGTCACTTTGCCGTACAGCTTGATTTGCATGTAAATGTTGAAAACAAATATAAATAATAAGGTTGGTGAATCAAAATTAAACATGATACTGAATACTATAATTACAGGTATTAACTCCGCTACAGTCACCAGAATACAATATTTTTTATCTACAATGGGCCTTTAAATGACAGTTTCCCATTGTTCTCAGATAAACTATGCGGATTATGTGATCACGCATTTAACAAGATCATTTCATTGATCAGATATTGGAAATTAGTGTGCAGTACACTAGGCCAATTTTTCTGGTCAAATTGATCACATTTATTGGCAAAACAAAAATCTATCAAAATGATGCTGAAGCAAGTGATCTTAAATGATTAATCACCAAATCATACGCAATGTCTGTCTGTCTGTATCTGAACATGCATATCACGCTCTATCCAAATGCCTCAAATACTTTTTCTCCCCCCAGCTCGTCTAGATGTTTTCACCTTTAATTCTGTAAAATGAGTCCAAATACAAAGGTGATATCTGCAAAATTCAGTGGAACAATCAGTTTGAAAATATGTTAGCAGCGTTAGACAGCAACAGTTAAAAGGGGGATCTCCAGGCAAAACAAATGAACAGTTCCATCTTCACCATAAATCCGTGTCACACATCTTTTTCTACCTTTACAAAAGGAAGTGCTGCTGACACAACATTAAAAGGGTACAAGTGCTGCCCGTTTGTTCGGGGAACCCATTAGGGGGCACTCAGTTAGGGACTGACTTAGGTTTAGTAAGTGGCTCAGATAAGCAGATATTTTGTTTGTTTTATGCTATGGACTTGCCTTACAAAGCCCTCCTGCATTGAACGGTTTGCTTTGCCTTGTATATGTGTATATATACACATATACAAGGCAAAGTTGGTCACACACACCTTTTTCTTCTGTAAAGACTGTACATTCCTCTTTTACTTGTCTTACTTCTGGTCTAACATCAGCATTCACTGCTAGTTACACAGGTGACACTCGGGATAACCCTCCATCCTCCCAGCCATCATGAGGACACAGTACTCTGACCCACAGTAAGCCATAACTATTAGCCTGAAAAGCACAGAACTGCATTTCCAGAGAAGCAGCCATTCAGCAGAGGTCCTCAGCCAATTCCACGGGTGTTAGTTTCTACTTTAAAGCCTCCCTATGCATTTATGGTATTTACAGTGATAAAAGGCAACAAGATCACAGATATAGCTGAGCTGCTATTCAGAAAAAAAAACAGCATATCCCACTGAAATAATCCCAAAATATCAGTGCCAATGTCTCTATGTGGCCAAACAGCAGCTAAGAGCTAAACCCGTCCGTTCTGCAGATCTGAAAGCTGGAAAGTAAAAAGAGCTAAATAGTTTAACCACATGAGCCCCCAAGGCTGGAGTTGCCCACCCCTGCCTAAAAGGTGCCCATACACCTTGTGATTATCGTACGATAATCGTGGGAAATCCCGCGATCGTACGATAATCGCAAGGTGTATGGAAGGCGTGCAACCTCTGCTACTGTATGGTCGCATGACTTTTGTGTAACGAGCATGTTTGAAAACCCGCCGAGAATCGTATGATTGTCGGCGAGTTTGTGGCATGCTCGTAAGACAAATGCCGAACGGGCCGGCGTGCGCAAGCGCACACTGCCCGTTCAGCACTGCAGTCATCGGAAGTACGATCTGCCTGTCCAAGATGGGCAGATTGTACGTTTTTTTAAATTACCTTACGAAAGTCTTGCCATGGTACTAAGGTCTATGGTCAGCTTTAAGGTGCCCATACACCTTACGATTATCGTACGATTTTCGTATGCGATCGACTTTTCAGCCGATAATCGTATGTGTACATTGCAATGTCCGACCGACAGTACTGTACAATCGTACGACTTTTGACGGTCAAGCATGTTTGAAAACTTTGCTAGATCGTACGATTTTCGCAAGGTTGCTGGCCTTTCCGTCCGTCAAAAGTCGTACGATATACATTGCGCTTGCGCTAACGAAAATACGGCAAATCAATTACCGCAATTCGTCCAGGTGCTTTTCCTTAATTACGATCATTGGGGCATGATGGGGCTACCGTACGAAAATCGTACGACTATTCGATCATCGGACGAAAAGTTTCGTCTGATAATTGTAAGGGTTATGGGCACCTTAAGATGTAGTTTAAATGGACTTTGGGACAAAACTCCAATTAGCAGATAACTTGCTACACCTTTCATTCTTTACTCCTTTTGGAAAAAAAAGGTTAAAACCATATACTGTAAATTAACGCTGACCGTTGTTTTTTTAGCGAGCCTGACAATGTTATGTGGTTTGTCCCAATCACTGTAACTTTTGCTGGACAGCTCGGCTTGCATGGAAATGAGAAGCATATAAACAAAGACATATGATAAAAAGGAGTACAATTTTACTTTAGTGCTTCTTTAACCATCAGCTGAGCAAAGAAACTGCATTTAGAAACATTATTGAAGAACCAATATAACTCCCCCCTTCCGATTAACCTTACACCATGTCACCATGAAAGACAATAGCATGTCATTATTTTGGTGAAAACTACAGCTAGAATGCTATCGAAAGCAGCAAGTTGTCTGCATTATATTCACATTTCAACTGTACAGAACAACAGATTGATGGTTTCATGTTTCTATAAAAAAAGAGTCTTCTGACTCCTCAATACATCCTCTGCACCCCCATGCACCTACAGTGAATTTAGTCACTAATGTAGATAGAAGAGCAAAACAATAAATGGAAAACGTTATCACAATGTGTACATTTTGAGACTTCCCCCCCTTACCATGCTGCCCTAAGCACTGGCCCATATGAGCCATCATGGTAAATACAGTTCATTACTTGCTAGCCTCAGATGCAAATAAAACAACAATTGTGCAATTGTTGAAAACACAATAGTTTTGTTTCAAACCCCACTGCAAATGTATCATTCTTGTCCTAAGCAGTCTTTTGTCAAACAAAATGAACAGATCCATGTTTCGCCGAGTGATATCTAGAAATGAACTAATTTCAGTTCCACCTTATAATGAGTAATAAGGGCATAACATCTTGGCGCCTGTGACTCCATATTTGTTGCGCACGCTAGAATGAATTCCCAAATCAGATAGCACTCCTTGTCGACTGTACTATTAACAAGGTCCTAGAGGGGTGCAGGCAGTATTAGGTTTGCTACTGCAAACTGTCCATCTTCGTGGCTGTCACAGGCGCCTTGACAGTTCCAAATCACCGTAATCCCGGTGACAAGGCAAGCTTATTTCATACCGGAAATCAAATTCGGATTCCACCTGCCTCAACTTTCTATTAAATTGTCGGTGGATACAAGAGAATGATAAAATACCCAGCAAATGTGTTGTCAGGGCCCAGAGTAAGCACTTTATTGTGGAGACACACACCTGACACACAAACATATATCTCAAAAAAGGAATAAGCGAGAAACGGCCTTCAGTGGATGCTGCTTTTTTTGTAAAGAGGTAAAACGTGATCCTGGCATGGCAGTATAGGTCTCTAGAGCGAGCGCAGAAAAATATGGCAATTAAAGTCTTTTTCCCCCAAAAAATATACATTACTATTATTATTATACAGGATTTATACAGCGCCAACAGTTTGCGCAGCGCTTTACAATATAAGGAAGATATTACAATCACAATACAATTCAAGACAAGATGGTAAGGAGGGCCCTTCCCCTGAGGCCTTACAATCTAAAAGGGAGGGGCAAGTGATACATGAGGAGGTAGCTGTGTGGTTATGAATTGTGCAAGAACGTTAAGAGACGAGTCTTAAGGGATCGCCTACAGGCAGTCAGAGTGGGAGATAGACGGACAGGTTGGGGTAAAGAGTTCCATAGGATGGGAGAGTATAGTCCTGGAGGCGAGTATGGTTCGGTAAACTTTTTGATCGATTCAAATTATTTTGATCGCTAATGAAAACAATCACCTCTTGGCCGGCTTCCGGGAGTCCCGTCGGCGATCCGGTGACGTCACAGACATCAATGTCACCAGACTTCTCAGTGGCTCCATCAGCTAACGAAGGGAAGGGGGTAGGAGTCCGGTGACGTCGATGTCCGTGATGTCACCGGACTCCTGCCCCCTTCGTTAGCCGATGGAGCCACTAGGGCCGGTGAGTTTGCCCAAGAAACTTTCTGCACGAGCGCCAGTCAAGGCATTGGCCTATACACATACAGCACAGCAATTAAGTAATAAAATGAACTAGGATCACACTATTACTAGAACTAGGATCGCACGTTATTAATCTCGCGTGCCCCACTCAAGCAGCGGCCATATTGAAAGGGGCACGTGAGATTAATAACGTGCTGGATTAGTGTGATCCTAGTTCATTTTATTACTTCATTGCTGTGCTGTATGTGTATAGGCCAATATAGTTGGATCTGTATGTGCGTTATAATTAATCGATTACAACATTTTTTGATTAATCGAACACGAAAATTTTAATCATTACCAGCCCATAATATATATATATATATACACACACACACACACACTTAGGAGCAATGAAATATAAAGATTTAAAGATACAACAATTTTTTTCTTGGTACACTTGAGTGGTAACAGGTAGGGATGTTCAGATTCCAGTGCCAATATTTGCCATTTTAATGAGAACTAGCAGTGTCGCAGTGGTGCAGCTGTGACTGGGCTCTGGCGCTCCACCACTGTCCTGAAATCATTAGTCTGTATTGTTTTAGAAAAACTGTCACATGACACTAAACAAAAATAAATCAGTAAAAATGGCATCGGTGCATCACTAATATATAACAAATCATACATTATAACAGGGATGCACAAATCCCAGGAGCCCCGTATGCTCCTCAAAAATGACAGCTGCCTCCTAACTTTTGAGTTTTTCTTTAGTCTAGTCTTGGAGCTGGAAAAGTATCTGTACATGTAGCAAGTACGGTGCTTGGCATGTGAACACCCAAAGCAAAAGGTATTGTAAATGGCAAGGCTATATTGAGATTAAGGGCCCGTTCACACCTCATCCAGTGCATTCCAGCACGGTTCCATGTCCTGAATGTACTGGATCGTATAAACATAGCCTCCCGCGTTCTGGGGCGGGGTGGTGCCATACATGTGCATGCTCTATTTTTTGTGATCACACCACACTGGAATGCAGGGCATTGCTGGACCACGTGTTCTGGTGCGGGCATGTCAGCGGTGCCATTGAGATGAATGGCACCCCCACGCCCCCTCCCGCCACAGAATACGGGAGGCTATGTTTATGCGATCCAGTGCGTTCAGGGCACAGAACTGGCCACAGAATGGAAAAGCAGCGTGCCTAGGAATTTTGATATTTGTATTACTCCTCCCAAGAACTAGCCCACTGCTTACGTCAGGGTTAAGGGTTCTTGAGAGGAGCAGTGAAGCAAGGTGCCAAGATGTTTCAGGAAGACATGTACAGCACCTGCTGGCCCTCCCACCAGCCACAATTTACTTGCATTGCTTAGAGAAGCACAGAGACCCAATGATGACATTGCAGGGTAAAGGTATAAAGGTATGTCATGAAAATGGAAAGATTTTATTTAAACTTTTAATTGGCATGTTGATAAGGGGAAAAAAAAGAAAGCAGGGAAGGCAAAATATAAGCAGATTAATCTCCAGCGTTACCATTTTGTAACTAATGACAGTGTCTCTTCAAAAGTTTTAAACTGTAATATTCTGTTTTTGGGAAGAAAACGCTGTAAACCAAGCAGAAAAACTAAAGAGTTAATGACCTTGCACTGATTTCTGCCTGCTAACTGGTCAGAAGCTCTGCTGTCCATCCTTGTAGGAACATGTCAGCAAGCAGGATGCCCCCTGGTGAGGAGGGCACAAGAGCTCATACATTTTGAAGTGCCCTGGCTCAGCAGTGACGACCCTGGCGCTTCCGTGTTGGGCATTTAGCATTGATCATTTGATTGGATGCTTCATGTTAACAATGCCAGTTCATGGCTGGCAGTACGCTTGTCTTGTTGTCAGGACACGGAGAGAGGTTTAAAAGATCAGAGTGACACTCAAATGAATTACAACTCAGCTGAACGTAGAGTAGAGGGGGAAGACTAAAAAGCTTTGTGAGCCTCAGCATAGACTCTACCATCAGCATTTCTCAGGATATTAAAACTAAATATGAAACTGTAAATTTAAAGGAAACTAGTACTGAGAAAAAGATGCCTGAAGCCATTGCTGACCATATCTTCTGAAAATGTTGGCAGTCTGGCCGCCATACAAATCCAATACTGTTAATACGTTAAATGCTGGAAAACACTAAGGGCCCATTCACACCGGATTTGTTTCGCTGCAATCTGTTTTTCAATGGATGCTAACTGAAAGTCACTGAAAAATGAATGAGTGTGATTGGGGCGAGTTCACACCATTCAGTTTCGTTACTTAATGGACGCCGTGTGAACTAGCCCCATTCACACCCAGGAATTTTTCGGTGCCCTTCTATTAGCATCCGTTGAAAAACGGAACGCAACGGATCGATAAGGAATCGGAAGGTACAATTGCAAGTCAACAGACCCTCTGCTGACAGACCAATTTTGGTGTAAACGCCCCTAAGTCAGATGAGTGGAGTTCACTGGCAGCATGCTTGTTGCAGGTTAGCAAGTCCAAAAGTACAGAAGCCAGAGACAGCCAAGGCAACTATTATTGCAGCACTGGGGTCCCTGGTTCGAATCCTGGTCAGGACACTCTTCAAGGAGCTTGCATGTTCTTCTTGTGCTTGCGTGGGTTTCCTCCAGGAGCTCCGGTTTCCTCCCACACTCCAAAGACATGCTGGTAAGTTAAATGTCTCCTGTCTAAATTGGTCCTAGTGTGCGTGTATGTATGCATGCGAGATAGGGACCTTAGATTGTAAGTTCCTTAAGGGCAGGGACTGATGTAAAGTAATTCTGTGATGCTCCGGGTTGTGGGTGGGCCCTCAGCATCCTCACTTATAATTCTGGACTGCTCCTCCAGCATTGTACATGACGACAACAGAGTGCCTGCAACCAATCAGCAAAACCAATCAGCAAAGATCAGCGGCTTTGGGAGACTGGTCGTGCAGCTGGGAGGAAGCCTGCAGGAGTGAGGGATAAGGTAAATTCCCACTAGATAAAAGCATTAACCATTGCTGTGTGAGAGGGGGTGCAAGGGCAGGGCAATCCCCCCAAGAAATTATCTTTAATGATCACGGAGCAGCATAAATGTGAGTCTTTTAAATGTGCCTTCAGTTCAGCTTTAACCAAAACCAGATTTCTGCACACAGCAGCGGTCAATGTGATATGAAGCCATGCCCATGGGCAAGATAGTGGAAATCAGCAATCTTCTTTAGGCTGGACAAAACCCAGGGGGCCAGGTAGCCAATGCTCCTTATAAATTACAGCCCACATCTAACTTTTGAGGTCTTCTCTAGTTGTTGTCAATGGAGCTGGCTACTGGATTGGACAGATTGGCTCCTGAATTAATAATTAGTCCACCTCCTACCCTAAAGCACCCTTTAATTGTCAACATCTGAATATACACATTAGAATCTGAGACTGTTGTTCATCCTCATTCACTAAAACACTGATTAAATCTTTATTTTCTAATTTTAATTAAATTATCTGGATAAATGTAAATTCTCATTACTGGCGCCCACAATTTTCTCTTCCCCACCTAAAGACACATGACCATTCCATCAATGTTGAATGAACCACTTGGCCAGGAGGCAGCGGACCCATGCAGATTTTGGCGCGTTTTAGTGTCTTGACAGGATAATGACTTTCAAATTAAAAGCCGCAGCATATTGTATTTCCTCTCCGTAGACCCAACTTCAAACAGCAGTCGCCTTCTGAAAATATATGTCAAGAGCAGCGTTTTCTCATATCAGAATTTGGCCAATTTGTTTTCAGACAGAGCTGTTGCAGACCTATTTTTGGAGGCCCTCTGTGGCCTGACCATACGTTCCGACATAATTTATTGTGGCAGTGTAACATATGGACTTTTCATCATTGTCCAGCTCAAATCCTCAGTTGGACATAGATATTTTCCTCCCTGAAGCAGGTGACATAGACTGATTTTCCTGAGATCACTCCTTTGTGTGTGTAGTTTTTTTTTTCTTTTCTCGATTTACAAGACTTTGTAAGATAAATTAAACTGCTTATGTTCATTGCTGCTGTCATTTTAAAATTTATTTTTTTCCCCGTTTGTAGAATACACAAATTTGCAAGATAAATTATTAAATAGAGGTGCATCGAAATAGAAATTTGAAAACCGAAAAAAAAAAAAATTGTCAGGCCGAAACCGAAAATGTTTTTATTTAAATTTTTTTAAAATGTTTTAATATTGTATTTATTTTTTATATACCTTTAATTTTTTTTATATTTATTAATTCATTTTTTATTAAATATTTTTATTTTTTACATTACTTTTAGGGGCTTTGGGGGAATATTAGGGGTCTAAAACAAACCCCTGATATTTCCCTTTTAAAATAGAAAAAGAGATTGAGGACACAGCCCTCAATCTCTTTTTCTGCAGCCCCAGTTATCAATGAACAGGAATCCTCTATGAGTGCTCCTGTTCATTGATAACTTGAGAATATAGTATGTTTACTATAACCACAATCATGAATGAACAGGAGGTGATATAGATCACTTCCCATTCATTCATAATTAAGGATATAGTCAACATACAACAACATGGCTTTGTAAATGTTGAAGGTACCATTCTGATATGTAAACCTATCAGTCTTTTGGTGCAACACTTCCCCCTTACTTCCATTCGGTGTGTGCATACAAACTCTACCCCACACTACACGGTGGGACTACATGAGCTGTAAAAATTATTACAAGTAATTATGCAAAAGCACAACGTAAATCATAACATCTCTGCTGGTCAAATAAATAAAAGAGGCAAGTAGGCGGGGAGGTGCAAAGTACTGAGAATGGACTTGAACAACATAACTGCCTCTCTTGGGAATTTTGAGAAGGAATTGGTCCACAGCAGCTACGGAGGTCAGTAAGGGCTTGTTCACACCAAGTGGTTACTGAGAAAACAATTATTCACTATGTACCCTGTTCACAACATACAAGTACATTGTCAGCACCAATTCAGAGATGATTTGAGGATCTACAGCCGAGTGATACACAAATAAGATACATTTTTGTTCATAGTAAAAGGTACATCAATGTATTTTTAAGATTTAACTCCTGAGTTTAGTGTCACTTTAAATTATTGTTGGGGTTTACATACACTTTAAAAAGAAAATAATATGAATCATGTGGAATCGCCAATATGGTTTTTGTTCCCTACTTTCCTACAACAAGCAAAATGTTAGCAGCTATCGTATGAAAAGAAAACACGCTTACACCCTGGCATCAAGACAATTATCTAGAATGTTCCATAAACAAGCCATGTGTTTTTATTGTTCAGTATCTCTATCATCCCTCGGTAGCCGGTAACTGGTATGACAGGGATTGCCGTAAAACCATCCCTAAGTACATAAAGGCTTCTAATCGTTAGGCGTTTTATTACCAGCCGCACATAGGGATCGGCAAATTGCCTTGTTTCAGATTTATTATGTATTACTCCAGAAATTCTATAAAGATCAGAAGAACTGATTACTATGTTGACCTTTGCATTAACTCATCTGAATTTAAATTCAAGTGTTTGATTTGGAGGAATCAGTTCATTTATCATGGGGCTGACATGGAGGCGAGGATTGCACCGTCCTGATTGGGACTATTGAGGCCGAATGTATTTATCGAACGCCGGAGTAGGACAACGGGAGCAAAACTTTGACATGCCATTGTGCTGTGCTAAGGGGGCCGCGTGACACGTTTACGCATTTAGCATCGTGCTGCCTGCTCGAGGGTGTTAAATGGGTTCGTAATTCATAAACTAACACGCTATCTTTTTTTTTCACTTTTAAATACAAATGGCTTCGGAATCAATAGGGCAGACTTGAGTAATTCATCTCGCCTACCGCTGTCTATTACCACAACTTTCAGTTTTTTGCTTTTATTGTTATGAGAATTGCCATAAATCAACGTTTTTAATGTAACACTTTAAGTGTCAGAAAACTGCAGGAGGGTCAGCATATTCTTTATCTGTTTATACAGGGAAAACATGGTTGATTACATTGTCTTTACCGCACATTACCACAGCCCTGTCTTCTATTAAAGCGGACCTTCTGTTCAGATTTTAAGGATAAAATCTCATATAGGCTTTAACAAGCGAATATTATTTCAAGTTGTTTTTAATCATTTTAAATCTGGTGATCCTTCTATGGCCGCCCTTGTTAAGGCACTTCCTGTTTTGGGTTGACAACCGTCTCCCAATTGTGCTCTTGTGTAGTCAGGCTGTCACGCGTGCTCCTGGTGGACACTTCAAGAAATCACATTGGCACACATTGCACTGATATGATCCTCCGTTGTCAATGTCAGGAAGCCAGTCCAGAGCAATAATGTGCTGCTGAAACGGAGGAGAGCTGTAAGGGAGGCAAGGGGCTCCTTTACATGCACGTGCCTTGGACATGAGGTCACTCTGAAACATAGAACATGAACTGTAGATCTGCCAAGTTCCAAAAAAAGCCAAACTCCATGAGAATTTCACCATAGTAGAAAATGTAATTAATTAATTAAACAGTACAGAAACACACTGACAATTTCCCCACGTTGAACCAGTCTCACGCGTTTCACCCCTTGGGTTTAGTCATATAGATCTTTTTTTTTTAAGATATATAAACGGGGAAGGGAGGTTAACAAAGTAAATAGTTTGTAATAATATTAAGTATATAAATTTATGGTAGGTCCCGTTTTAGGTACAGAAACACACTGACAATTTCCCCACGTTGAACCACAGTCTCTTGGGTTTAGTCATATAGATCTCTATGGCATTTTTTTTACTTTGTTGCATCTTGGTGCTGCTGAAAGCCTGCAGGCTCTTTGTAGTTACTTCCTGCCTACATGCATTCCAAAAATGACCACACTGATTTTCTCATGGTGAGTGCCGATAACAGTAGACAATGCCTATGCTTCCATCGGAAGCCCATGTGACACAGTGACACATTCAACACAATGTTCCTGAAAAAGGATCTTTATGGCAGGATCACCAGGTATGTTTTAATAAAAGCAGCACATTTTTAAAATACTTTTTTATTTATTTTTTTATTTTATAATGAAATATCAAAGCTTATAAGAAATTTTGGTACTGGATTTAGTTTTACCCATGTTTCCAGTTGTTTTACACCAGCAACCGTGCCCAACCGCATGGCTACTGGTGTGCATGTGCCCTGACATTGCTGATGTGTTCAATCGAGTGGCATTGCACTTTTTTTTTTAGAACTATATTGAAATGTTAATGTGACATTACATTAAGTTTTATGGGAACACCGCCGTGTGATGCGGTTGTACCGCTGTGGTGCGCTTAAAAAAGGGTAAAGTACTCTTTTTTTAAGTGCGTTTCGGTGGTGTGAACTGTCACCATCTGTGTCAAAACAATTTCCCTTGTCGTGCGTTTGGGCCATGGATGGCCAAACTGCGGCCCTCCAGCTGTGGTGGAACTACAAATCCCATGAGGCTTTGCAAGATTCTCACAGCCACAGACATGACTCCCGGAGAGAGATGCTTCATGGGATTTGTAGTTTCACCACAGCTGGAGGGCCGGAGTTTGGCTATCCCTGGTTTGGGCTTCTCTGGAAAAAATGGCCAGCCCAGCCCGAACGCAGATGGTGTAAACAAGCCCTTACGGACCTTTTATTAAAAACCTAAAAAATTAGGTTTAGAAATAAATCTATAAATTAAGTTTAGGATCCAGTACGCTATACAATTATTTTCTGGGTGTAGCATTTTACGGTGTACTAAAAGTGTCTGAAATCACACATGCTGCAAAAGTCATCAGTGCCAAAAATCTGTCACATGAAATTTCTGGAGCCAAAACCGCTTGGCCAAAAATAACCATTCCAAATCTCATCAGCGACGGACATTGTGGTCCAGCGTGGCAATATAGCAGAGGGCTAGACAGAAATTAGAGCAGCATCCGTGTAAATTACGTGTGCCGTGCTTCCGAAGGGTTAAAATACTGAAGTACAGGTTTAAACCTTAGTTGTTTTAGGCACGGACACTGAACAACTGTGTAAAGCCATATTGTCCCCCAGCAGGAAGCAATCAGATACCTGACTAGAATGATAGACAGCTGTGGTCCAGTGAACAGGAAAAAAATCCCATTTACTCCCCGCCAGATGGGACCTACTGGATGCTTCAGCACAAACATCTCATCTTTCTTTGGACCTTCTTGTCCAGTTGCAGCTAGCCCCGGCTGATAATGATGGATATCAAGTCTACTATAAAGTGGGTGACAACGGCTGCCTTGTTATAGCTGCCAGTCTTTGGCACTTGTCATTATTACGGATGGAAGATTTATACCGGTTTGGGCTTGTGTATGGAGTCCGGCTATCTGCAATTCATCATCTGCCGTGCGAGGCGTGATGTACTGACCATGGATGTAATTGCCAGCTCCACCTGCTTTTGGAAATTAAAAGATCAACGAGTAGGGCACAGCCTGGTGTTCAGAGCTTCTGTGCCCACTGGAGCTTGCACGAGGGGCTCAGAAATACAATGCACAGCTCATCAAACACACCGGGCCTTATTTATCAAAGTGCCTGAAACCAAAACTGTCTGTATTGGCCCAGAGCAACCGGCCACGTTGTATACTGCATTGACAAATAGCAGATGGAAAATTGGATTAAAGGGAACCTGTCTACATAATATGTATTGTGTGTGTCTAAGCAATGCAAGAAACTGGGTTTTGACTACATCGCAAAGTAGTTGCTTTGGCATGACTACCTTATCACAATACCCAAAGGGCACCTTTCTGGTGGCTACTGAGGATTCCCCATTGAACAGTGTAAGGTCAAAGTGGCATATAAATGCTTCAATTAGACGTTAGGCTCATGTAATGCATATTTTGGGTTTAGAAGGCATAAAACTGCTGGTTGACGAGCCAGAGCAGAGCCCTGCACTGTCCCGAATTCCACACCGTGTTGGTTATTAGGGAATATTAGTTTGGGAGCTTTTTCAACATGAACAATTCAATTTAAATTAGAACTTCAACCAAAATTGCACTAAAGCTAAGGGAGCATGTAAAGGGATACAGGCTCTGCCTCACAATAGTGTGCCCTTTAGCATGACCACCTGCTCAGATATCCTGCCCCTCTAAAAGGACATTGAAGGCCAAGTAGATTATTCATAAAGTTGTTGCACAAACTGATTTCTTATTAACTAACTTGAAGGCAGCCCTCAGCACCTACGCATACTGAGGTGAAAGGGAGCATGCCACAGACCATCCAATCGAACTACACAGTAGATTCATAAAGACTTTTAGCTTGCGCCATGTAAAAAGGCTTCCCAGTCCAAACCAAATAGCACAAATTCTATTCTACAGTGCAGCATTATGGTAATAAGCTGGACTTCTAAAATCTATTGTCAAACTAAATATTAAAGGGTAAGGTCACTTTCCCACAAACTATCACAAAATTAACTTATCCATAGCACCCCGCCAGCTCCCCCCGCGCTGCATTTATATGTCTGAAGTCCCTGCAAGCCAGTGTAGCAGTCCATACAGTGTACATGGGACTTCCCAGACCCATAGTATGCAATACTCAAAATGCTCACAAATGGTTGGTCAGCATAGTTACATGATCACAATGACCAATAAGAAGCCCTTCTGAGACGGGGACCAGGTACTGGAAGAAGCATTTCTCACTGGTCAAAATGGTCATGTGACGGTGCTAACTAATAAGCGCTCATCATTTGCAAGCATTATAAGCCTTCCATACTGTGGGGCTGGGAAGTCCAGTGTTCGGTGTACTAGCTGCTACACCAGATGGGGGGGACTTCAGATGTGTAATTGCCACGGGGGCCAGAGGACGTGGTGGGGTTCTGTAATTAAGGTCATTTTCTCCCATTTTGTGAGAACGTGAACTTAACTTTTAAATATAAAATACATCACATTTGTAACAAACACAGAAGCAAAATAAATTAAAAGTTCCTTCAATAGCAGTTTGCTGTGTATAGCTGAAGAATAAAGAAGATATAACACAGAACGCACTTGTGAAAAGAAAAATGAAATATCCAAAAGTTTAATGTTGGCAACTTGCATTCATTCCCTTTGGTACTTTTAGTACTTTGATTTGGACTAAAACTACACCCCTAAATGTATTTGAAAACATCTGTCATGTACTAAAAATGCAGTATACGAGTCCTTAGATGTGGTGTCTGCATTCGTCTTTATTCAGGCAATTTTCCCTTTATTTTCACCTGATGATCCTGCCAGCAACAAACTTCCAGTCGTAGGGAGTGCAACAATTACTCACTGTACTGTACTCATGGAGGGGTAGCGTTTCCACCCTAGGACAGGAAATATCTTAGGACTACAGGACCTCTATAACAATGGTGGGGGGGGCCATAGTACCCATCAGCAGTGCGGCCATTACTAGTTGTTTTAGACATGCAGCCCAATGAAGGGGGCAGAATCAGAGTTAAAACTAAAAATGGCTTAAAGGAGAACTATGAGGTGAGTGCTTTTCACTCACATCATAGTTCTAGCCGACCTGTGACAATGAGACTGTCACAGGTCAGCTCAGTAGATCGGGAGGTGAGCAAACACATACCGGCGTTCGCTCACCTCTCGATCCTGTCACGGCTCTCTGCCGTGACTGGGGAGGGGCTGGATTCCCCCCTCCCCGCACCGATCCGCCAGCGCTGACTGGCGGAACGGACGGGGGAGCGGGCGGGTACAGCTGGCTCTGCCTCTAGATAGGCCGAGCCAGCTGTCACTCACGCAGTTGGGCAGATCCAGACATAATTGTCGGGATCCGCTTCAGCTGCGGCGTCTCAGAATACCGCGAGCTGTAGCTTTGGGTGACGGGAGGATGCTAGTTTGTGTCCTCCCGTTACCCTAAGGAGAACTATGGGGAAAAGCCCTAACCCCATAGTTCTCCTTTAAAGTAGAACTATGAGGTGAGTGAAAAGCGCTCATAGTTTGAGCCGACGTTTGACAAAGAAACTGTCACGCGTTGGCTCAATAGATTGGAAAGTGAGCGAACACATACCGTCACTTGCTCACTTCTCGATCATCTCCCTGCAGAGAGCGGTGACTACAGGGATCCCCCCCGCTCTGATCCTTCAGCATTGACTGGAGGATCAGATGGAAAAGACGGGTAGGGGGCAGGTACAGCTGGCTCTGCCTCAGCTGGGTGGATCCAGACAGTAATGTCGGGATTCATTCCAGCTGCGTCGCTCTCAGTATACCGCAAGCTGTAGCTCACGATATACTGAGCTTTGGGTCACGGGAGGACGCTAGTATATGTCCTCCCATGAACCTTAAGAGAACTCAGGGGAAAACAACTTACCCCATAGTTCTGTCTTAAGTACGGTATACACTGGTAGATTTTTGAACCAACATTGGTGCGAAAAAAAAAAGCTTGTTGCCACATTCGATAATGCCATCACACACTTGACAAAAGTGATTTTGTGATTTTTGTTTTGATTTGACATTCGATTTTGAAATTAATGGAGTTTACCAAATGAAATTTCCAAACATATTCCCTGGACTTTTTCGTCACGCTGTCGAAGTTGATAATCGATTTGACCCCATCAACTATCAGAACGTCGTTTCGAAATCAACAAAATTCTTGCCACGTATAACTTAGAGGCAACAAGGCTCACTAGCTGACAATGTAAAAATGGGGCAGTTCCAGGCTTTTTGGGGGGTTTGCTTAAATACAGCAAAGCCAAAAATGCTTGAATCACATTTTGCACATGGGACTTGTACTTTTATTTAACTTTTGAATTGATTCTCTTTCTGCTTGGTCTACAGCTTTAACATAACATGTTTAGACCCCATTCACACTGAGCTACAACAAAATAAGCGCTAATCTGAGCTGACCGACTTTGAGCTATATTGAGCTACAGTGCACATTTTGTTGCGCTACTTAGCGCTTCTTTTGCCAGTCTATCAAAGTCTATTGGGGACAAATCGCTTGAAATCTGCCAAAAAATAGCTCATGTTCAAGCGACAAGCCTCAGCTACAAGCTACAGGCGACATTGAGCTGCAAGATGTGAACATCTCCATTGAAATACATTGCAAGAGCTACATTGAGCTTCATATTTGAGCGATTTGTGAGCGGAAATCTTGCTACAAAACTCTTAGTGTAAATGGGGTCCTAACATGTTTAAGGCTAGGCTCACACCTGGATGACTCCTGAACGCACGGCAATTGTACACAAAACCGCACGGTCACGGAGTCACGCACTGCAGCTGATCGGGCTGTGGGTGCCATTATTTTCTAATGGCACCCCAGTCGCGTTGGGCGTATTGTGCAGTTTCCCGCCGCAATTCCGCCCGTGCAATTGAACACAATCACAGCTAAAAAAAGGTACTTGTACTTTTTTTAACCATCCGATCGTCGCTAAATACAAGCGATCCGCGGGCTTTACAGCCGGCGGATCGCATGTATATTAACAGGCATCGCTGCCCGTTTTTAAATTGCGGCCATTTCTCGCTCGCGCGCGCAAGGGGGCATGTCTGAGCGGACGTCTAGAGACGCCCGCTCAGATCTAGAGAGCTCCTGGTCGGCCGTTTTTTTACTACGGCCGGCCCTGAGGCAGTTAAGCGATTCCTGCACGGATGTCACCTTATTGAAATCAATGGAGCCGTGTGGCAACCGCTATGTGCACAAGCACACGATCACGTGCCCCAGGTGTTGCTGCGGTGTGAACCTAGCCTAAAGGGTACAGTGAATGCTATAGCATACAAAGGCATTTCAGACAATTATGTGCTTCTAATCTTGTGGTAGCCATTTGGTGAAGACTCTTTTCTGCTCCAGTATGACTCTGCCCCTATGGCTAAAGCCAAAAGTGGCCAAAGTGGAGGAACTCAAGTGGTCTACACAGAGCCCTGGCCACAACACCTTCGGGATGAACTGGAACACTGATTGTGAACCAGACCTTCTCATCCAACACTAGTAGCCTTCCAAGAACAGTGAAGTTACAGCTGCGGTGTAGGGTTAAATTCCAAAATTCAATAAGTCTATATCAAGCCAAAAACTTGCTTTCCTTTGGAAAAAGTGGAGAAGAATAAAAACTTTTACTGCTATCCGCGGCTCTGTTAGAGAGGTTTACCTTACTCCCTGTCCTGGTAGTTTGATTTTCATATAGTTAATGGGGGTGAAAGTAGGGATGTTCAGATACCAAGTACTGTACTCCCTACAAGAACCGATACTTTTCCAGCTCCAAGACTAGACTAGAGAAAAACTAAAAAGTTAGAAGGCAGCTGTCATTTTTACGGAGCATACAGAGCTTCTGGGATTTGTGCATCCCTATTTTAAAGTATGGTTATTTTTTTTATAAATATATAAAGGGATGCACCGATACCATTTTCTCAAGTACAAGTACTGATACTTGTCCAAGTAATCACAGATACAAGTACTGATACATTTTTGTTTATTGTCAAAAACAAAAATGTATCAGCACTAAAACAATGCAGGCTAATGATTTCAGGACAGCGGTGGGGTGCCAGAGCCAGGTCACAGCTGCAACACTGGTTGTTCTCGTGTAATTACCAAGTATCGGCACTGGTATCTGAACATCCCTAGGTGAAAGCAGTGATTGTTTTCAACCGTAACTACGAAAAAGAAAAGAAGGGGCAGAACGGAAGCTTTTTCTCCAAACAAAATTCTAACAGGGATTGTGGTTTTTGTACAATAAACTCCATTAATTCCGAGATCAAATGTAAAAACCAAACAACATTTAAAACAGCATCTGTCAAGTCTTTGATGAAATTATCGAATGTTCTGACAAAGGGTTTCATATGTTCGTTAAAACAAATCTGCCAGTGTATGGCCAACTTAAGATTCCTATTATAGGGGATGCCTCTAATCAGCCAGAAAAAAAACCCCCAAAAAAACAAAAAGCACTTTCACTTTTATCTCAGAAGCTCAACTCATTTTGTTGCCACCTTCCAGCAGGAACTTGACTGCCTGCCTGCCAGCCTTCTAATCCTTAATTTAACCCCAGAACACTGGGAAGAGGCAGATCAAAGTGCCAAGACCTGACTTTAATGACATCAGTTCTTCCGTTGTGAACTTTAAGGATGAATTCCTCCACGGTGCCTGCAGCTACGGTGGTCACTGAGGGCTTGTTTTAGAACTCCTGCTTGTTAAGGATACATAAAAATCTGAATCTCCATAGCCTGGTCACAGTTCTACTTTAAGTCATACAAGCTTAAAAAGTGAAAAATCGTTATTAGCGAAGCTTTCTTCAGTTGAAAGGACAGACAACTACATAATGAAGAGATGGCTGTAAACACAGCAGACTGAGCTAATGATAGGCGCATACAGTCACTTGTCACCTTGCAGCTCAATTAGCCTCGGTGTAAAAATGAGACATGTAGGAAGAAATAAGGTTCTGACATTATCTCTGCCAACAAGATAATTACACTGCCTTCATTTAACAGTAGGGCAACACTACTGTAGCAACAAATTAACTCGGCTTCATTTGCAATTCATGGTGTGTTTTCTCATTTAATACCATTTGTCTTAGTTCAAGTGAACATTTCCATTATTTCCTATTGCTGGGCAAAGTTGCTGCTTTGGCTGCAGAATGATGTCACAGGCGCTATATGTATCAATGTTAGATCTAGATTTCCTCATTTACGAAATGTAAAATGATCTGGTCATGGTCACATCAACTACCGTATTTGCCGGCGTATAAGGCGACTGGGTGTATAAGACGACCCCCTAATTTTCCACTTAAAACATAGGTTATGGGTTATACTCGTCATATAAGACTACCCCACTTCCGAGGCAACACCATTTAAAAACATCATGGATGGATGTGCGGTAATACTGTATGTACGGTAGCTTCAGCTACATACAGTATACCGCACTGAGCCAATCATGGCGAGCAATGTATTATATTAATGAATACAAAGCTTGCTTGGATTGGCAGAGGTTGTGTACATCGCTCCCCGTGATTGGCTCAGCTACTGTATGTAGCCGAAGCTACCGTACATACAGTATTACCGCACATCCAGCGGGCTGACAGATTAGGGACGTTCGTTTTGGGCCAGCTTGGCCTAAACGAACTAAGGTATACATTGTATACCCTGCGTATAAAAGGACTCCTGATTTTCGGGGGATGTTTTTAAGTATAAAAAGTAGTCTTATACGCCAGCAAATACAGTATATGTGAAACCATCAAACTTACAGTGAATCTGAAAAAAACAAAAACCTTTGCACATTTCACAGAGAGTACATGAGCAAAGAAGCAAATTGTAAAATGTAATAATCCACATTAGCCAATATCCATTTTGTATGGGTCCACCTTCAGTAAAATGAATGGTAGTAGGCTGCTGGGGTTACTTCACCAATATTTAGCTCTTTAATTTACACAGTGTAGTAAGCAGCAATAAAATGTATCACAGTGGAAATAAAGTCAACATTTTAACTTGTCTTTACCTAAAAATATTTTTACATACTCTTTGTAGTTCATATGAACATCCTCCAAAGTCTTACCATTCATAAAATACTGCTGTAATGACACCCCCGTGTTTTCACCAGCTCATGCGCAGTTCATCATACATTCAGGGTGTCGTGCGTGTCGAAGTGTGAAGCTTGACTATGCTGGGATGACGTCATCAACTATCTCAAGCACCGACACTCGCTCTTGCAAGTCTAGTACAATGTATCGGCACTCAGCAAGTCTTATAGACTTAGCAACGTCACAGGAGTTGGGAAGTTCTCTTAAAGAGCCACATCCCTCCTTTACTTATTCAATATCTATAGTACAATCCCAAACTTAAATTTGAAGAGAGGCTAAGCTACCTTTGGTCCACGCATGCACAGGATTTCTTGACGACGTTGGTGAAGGCTAGAAGAAAGGAAAGTGGAACAAAAAGGAGGAACCAAAACACAGAAACGATGAGAGAATGGCTGAATAGCAGGGATAGAATGGCCTACATCTCCAAGCAAGGAAATGGCTCAAATACAGGCGTTTGGTGCATTTAGCATTGGCTTTGAGCTTTTGTGTGATAGATGGAAGACATTTTCTGCCAACTTAATACAAAAAAAAAAAAAAAGGAGTATAATCCACTCACAAGCATGAAAGAAGAGTGGGGCAGTATGAGCTAACTCAGGACCAACTCACCCTGTCCTCTCACCGGCCCTTGCTACCCGCAGAGGAAAGCCATGCAGGGTGGGAAAGGTGCAGTAATAAAATAAAGAAAGACTGCAATAGCGATCTAGGCTCCACCCCTTCATCAGGTTATTAGCATGCATTTCGGAGGATGTAAATCTTCTTCCCTTTTCCCTTCCTGGCTGATGAAGGGGAAACCATCACTTGAAATGAATTCCTGTGACCTAATGATGTGCTGTAGGGGGTGGGGCCAAGATTACTTACAATATTATTAGACTTCATGACTAAGCCCTGCCAATCAGCAACCCGCTGTCCAATGAGACCATTTTCAGCTCACATAGGATTGAGGTGGGGGGGGGGGGGAAGAGAGAGAAAGATATTTTTTTAATGCAACCAATCGATTAGTTGAAAAAATACATCGGGTAACTAAGTGATTATGAAAATAATCGTTAGCTGCAGCCCTATTGAGGACCACCTCACAACTCTTTTGTGACAGTGTTGGGACAAACACCAGAACCATCACATCAGAGGGAGGAGAGTGAGTGAAAAACTAGGTATTCCGAGGTCCTCACTGATGTTGGTAGCTGCAGACACTCTGGAAAATTAATTCTCAAAGTTCACAGCAGCAGAAATAAAACAGCTCCCCTCCTCCTTATTTTCTCTAACAGCAGAAACTTGGCAGCCTGCCAACAAAAAGCAGGTATGCTGTGAGCTGCTAGAAACTAATTAAAACAGGACTGGAGTGCTTTTGCTGTGAGGATGGGGATGAATTGCTCCACAGCACCTGCAGATACAGAGGTCAGTGAGAGATTGATTTAAAGTATGTTTTACTGCTTGTTAAGTCTATTAATGTGTAAACACTTTTATCCATCGCCTGGGAACAGGTACACTTTAAGTCAGTGAGTGCTATTTGAATACAACCGCTTTATGCAACACAGATTTCCAACATTGCGCGAAGACGATTAAACCCAACCCGCATTGTGCTGGCTCAAAAGCAAAACGAGGAAAGCGATTGCCATGCACAGCCATTGTCTAGTAAAGTAAATGAATTCTGGCATAATGGAATGAGTGAGACGTGAAAGAATTACAGGCAAATGCACATACAACACGGAGAGAGAGCTAAGTCTAAATTAAGATGTTCGCTCCGGAGCTTCCAATAGGACCTTGACATGACTGTTGACCTACTCATGACACGATCACACCAGTAAGGATTTTGAATTCTATTAGTATTGCCAGAGAAAAAAAAAAAAAAGTCAAGGAGTCATCAGGAAAACAAATCTATATCTTCTACTCCATCAGCCAATTACTGTTGTTAAAATGGAATTAGATGGGTATTGACAATGCTGTGGGATAAGGATTAAGCTGGGGACTGAACATACAAGCAGCACTGCTGATTGCACTGTTTTTTTTTTCTTTCTCTCCTGTTTGGAAACTTAAACAAATGTGAGCAGGGAGGCCGCCGTGCGTTATGTATTAGCGGCATTCTAATCAGAAGCTTACAGCGCTCTCATGGCTCGGCTAGCAGTCGTATTGGCATGCTTTGAAGGAAAATACCATGCATTAATAACAATTCAGAAGGAGGACTACCGGGATTAGACATCCCTCCGGCGTCACTTTGCTGCAGCTACATGCAAGTGGTTGTCAAATTCCCAACTTCTCCGCTAAAGGCCTTGTGATGGTGAACGCAATTAAAGTTTTCTTTGCAGAATACGTAATTATCTTCTTTGATACACCTCCATATTTGTAAAGCCAGAACTCATACAAAACAAGTAGGGCAAATTAAAGAAGAACTCCAGGCAAAAGTGTTAACTTTGGCAACGGGGTTACTTCCGCACTGCAAGGTTTAGGTGGTCATTTTTGTTCAGGTGCTAAAAACAATTAAAAAGTTATACTGACCTGAACCGCCGAGCCGGCTGCCTGCCTGCTTCTCCGGTCTCTGATGCCTCTCTCTTCGCTGCAGCATTGGAATATTCCTCACGTCTACACACTGTATATAGAACATAATGATTTACGGGACCTTAAGGCCTGGTTCACACCTGGGTGTTTTACAACATGTGAAAACCAATAATTGCCTATGGGCATGGTTCCCACCTGGGCGTTTTACAGCGTGTAGGAACGCGCCGAAAAACGCCCTATGCCCAAAGAAGTACAGGAGCTTCTTCGAGGCGTATTTGCCACACGTATCCATTAGGATACAGCCGGATAGCACTCGGAAACGCGCGTTTCTTTTACCGCAAATCGCGGTAAAAAACGTGCGGCAAACGCGCATATTCCGTACGCACAGGTGTGAACCCAGCCTTAATCGCCGCAGCGAAGTGGAAGAGAGGCTCCAGAGACTGGTCTAAGAGCAAGCCGGGTCCGTGGTTCAGGTAAGTATAACCTTTTTTTTTTTAGCACCAAAGGAAATCTCACGGCTCCAATTCCTTAGCCGCTATCAGGACTCCCCAGGTGCTGGTCTAATAGGTGCGTCTTCCCCTTGGAATGTAGTAGTATACGAACAGATCGCACTATCCAGAGAGCCAAACCCCCAACTTCTCACGTTTCACCCGTAGGCTTGTTCACAGAGGTACCTCTATGAATAAGCCTATGGGTGAAACATGTGAGAGGTTGTAGCTGGTTGGGGTGTGCAGTGCTGGTATTTGCTGCTTTATACACTTTTATTCACTGTTATACTGAATTTGCTGTGAATGTCAATAAAGTCTGAAGTATTCGCATTCCCTGGATAGCGCGGTTTGTTCGTATACTACTTTGTTTTGGGTAGCCCCACTGCAAGGGTTAAGAAAAATTGTGCCTGGAGTTCTGCTTTACAACAAAACTTTGCCTCTGTGCAGCAGCTTCTTGTAATAAGTCCGGTCATTGCTGCTCTCTCCTAGTGCAAGGTAACTGGTCTTGTATCTCAGATATAGTGGGAGGTGATGCAGTGCTACTATCTGAAGGAAATGATGTCATCATTCCATCACAGGAAGTTCTCTGTAAGAATAACATTGTTTCTTTGCCAGGAACTGAGCGTGTAACAGGGTAGTTCTATCCCCAGTCTTCCCTCTTTCCTACTCTCTTATCAGCCACTTGTTTTACTAAATGCAGCTGTCTCTCAAATGAGAAGGTTGGGACTAGGGGAACCACATTGATCTGTGCAGTGATGGTCTCCGTCCCTTATGCAAATGTAGATGCACAGTGACATACTATGGAGGGATGTGTGGAAAGCCTGTGATCTTTGAGCTTTGCAGCTTACAGTTATCAAGCCAGGAAGTCTTCAAGAAGAACTCCGGACAAACTTTTTCTTAACCCTTGCAGTGGGGCTCCCCCGCACTGCAAGGGTTAAGTGCTCGTTTTGGTCTAGGTGGAAAAGTTAACAAATAACTACTCACCTGATCCTCTAAAGCGGCTGGCGATGAAAGCACTCCAGTTTGTCTCATCCACCGCTACAATGATGGTATGTCCTCATGTCCTATACAGTGTTCAGAAAGTGATGACTAACGAGAGGCTCCAGGGACCGGTCTAAGAGCAAGCCGGCTCCTAGGACCAGGCGAGTATAACTGGTTTTTTTTGCACTTAGACAAAAACGAGCACTTAATCCCTTGCAGTGCGGGGCTAGCCCCACTGCAAAGGTTGAAAACGTTTGCCCAGAGTTTTCCTTTAAATAATCTTAAATTCCTGCTCCTGACCCAGCACAGAAGATGTGAAACCTATTGAGTAGGCAACAGGCAAAGCATTTTGAAAGTATGCACAAACCAATTTTATATGGTGGCCAAAGCAGGGCCCTATAAGCAGACATTCAGGCCATCAAAGCTGTCACCACCCCACTCAACCACCTTGCCATGTATCTAGGAATTTGCTACCCCTCCTGCGGGCCCGGGACTAGCTTGGCAGGTGTAGGCTGCTAGAGGGGAGGGGAAACCAGAGAATGTCCTAACACTGATCTTCCCCCCATGGAACGAAGCTGGAAGCAATGAGAATTTTGTCACTTCCAGTTTGTGAGCCGTCATTCATGTGGCTGGAGATGAAACTGATTAAGCATGATCTGTGCTTGATTAGCTTCATTGGAGTACAAAAGTGACATTAAAGGGTCTAACAGACCCTCAATATCTTTTACTTAAAAAGAACCCGTTGCCTCCAGTGTGCTAACCCTTCTCTTCTCCATCTAAAACACACAAAAAAAGGTTTTTGCTTTAGATACACTTAATTTTTGTTTATTGTTGAGCCATTTCACGTTTTTGGTTTCAATTTGCACCTTAAAGCATACTGCCAAACTGGCAATTGCAGTGTACAGGTACTCTTAAAAATGAAGACCACACAGGGACTCGTATACACACACGCACGCACACACAACACACAACAGACACACACGGCTGAACTTGATGGACCTGTGTCTTTATTCAACCTCAAATACTATGTAACTACATACCTAATGAAAACAAAAAAGCAAGAAAATATATTCAACCTTAACATCCTGAAGACGGTGAACACCTATGACCAATAAACTGTGAAATCTACATGGAGTTATTTTGCTGCTTTGATACAGTGTTTACTGTGCCGCTTGTTGAAAATACCATGTTTTGTTAAAATCCATAAAAATGGCTCGCGAGATGGATGAATGGCCACGTAAATAAAATCAAATCAACTCAGTACATTTCACCTGACCTGCCAGATCTTTTTAACTTATTGGAAAATTTGCTAGATTTAATATTGACACAGCGATGTGTAAATCAATATTTTCAGAACGAGCAATATATTTTAATTTAAAAATGTTCAAACAGCAGCAGTAAATCTATGCACTTAGTACATGCACATCATCAGAAGCTTTGGCGGGAGTGAAATAAAAGACATTGAGCAGATTTACCATGTTGCTGTATTATCCCCCTTTCTAAAATCAAAGCCTCGCTCGGCTAGCGGGAAAGTAGATTTCCACTTTTTAAGAAGCAGAAAAAAAAAACCCAACTCTCTCGGAAATCGCAACAGGGAAAGGGACAGAGTGTTTTATTTACCTCCTCTGGAGAGTTTTTATGCTGCTTGCGGTTACACGAAGAGCCGCTTGAAAGTGAATTTCCACTTTCGCAGCCAGATTGGGATAACACCTATTTTATATTTGGTACATGTTCCCAATCGCAGAGAATAAGCTAAAAAGAAATGTAACAAATTATTTTTGCAGTTTATTTTGCTATTACTTGGGTTAAGGTTTCTTAAAGAGCAACTTTACTCAGATCTTTAAAATGACAACAAAGACACCTTCAGAAATGTTTAGTACAGATGTTCCTCGCTTACCGACTTACCTGTTTTGCGACCACTCGCACCCACGACGGAGCGCCGATCGACCTCCGACCTTGCGCGTCAGCGTTAATGCGCCATGTCGCCGGCGGAAGTGGCGTCCTCCGATCTTCACTGCGGGTCCCGGTAAGTATTTTCATTGCCCGATGTACAGTACACTGTTCGGTACTGTACATCAGCAACGCTATACAGTACTGTACTAATGCAGTACAGTACTGTATAGAGTTCCTCACTTAACGACCAATCCGTTTAACGACCTGGTCGTAGGAACGGAACTCGGTCGTTAAGTGAGGAATACCTGTATTGACATTCTACAAACAGATACTTATAGATAATTGCCAGCTTTTTATTCCTTGAATACCTTATTTTTATTTTTCTCCCCATGCTTCTCACAGGAACCATTTTTATGAAGGGCAGATTAATCCATCTCACTTCACTTCCTGGAACTCTGGCACATGTGAGCATGCACATCTCAGGGGAGGAAAATGCCTTTCCACGAGATCTCCTGAGATTACAGATGAGATTTCCCAGCTGCTGATGTAACCTTGCCAGGATGCATCACTCAGGCATGGGCTACATCACTAATGCCTAAGATGACCAGCAAATGGGAAAACAGTAATTGTAAGTAAAAGCAAAATATGTTTGTTTAGCCCCTTCACGACCAACAGCGTACAGTGTACGTCGCTGGCATCGGGCGGTTGACTCTGTTTAAACTTGTAAAGCCGACTGTCGGCTTTACAGTAGAAGCGATTCTGGCGACTCAGCTGTCGCCAGATTGTTTCTACGGCCCGATGAAGGGGTCCCCCGCCGTGTTTCCTGGGCTTCGTTGCCCCTCCTATGGGCCCAGGACCGGCTTCTCTGGTGTTGGGAAGGAAGCTGGGGAGTGGATGGACGAACCTCCATTCGTCGATGCCCTCCCCGTTATATGGGACCGGGAGCGATGCAGATTGCATCACTTCCGGTCCCATAGCTGTCAGTTTAAAGTAAAGTAAAAACATTAAAAAAAATAAGTTTATATAATTAACATTAAATAAAATACATCTAAAAATAATTGTAAACATTTTTAAAAGTCCTCCGCGAGCACGTACGCCCTCACTTAAACACGCGCGGGTGCGCCTACGTATGAAAATGACGAACGCGCTACACATGTTGGGTATCGGCTCGCACGCCGGAGTGAAAGCAATAACTCTAGGGCATCTCTAAACTGATGACCTGTAGGGGCTTTTAAAGCGTTGTCTATGGACTTTTTGGGGTACTGAATTTTGTCGCCGTTTCACGAACGCACACAATTTTTAACCTAGGCATGTTGGGCATCTATTTACTCGTTGTAACCTCATCTTTTATATTTCATAAAAAAATGGGTATTTTATTGTGTTTTAGGGCATTTAAATACATTTTTAACTAAATGTTGGGGTTTGATAAGGAGTTGCGCTAATATTGTGCAACATAATAATTTGTAACTGCCACCATTTTGTTCTACAGGGCCTTGGCTTTCAGAAAATATATAATTTTTGGGGGTTTTAAATAATTTGCAGGCCTAAAATGTGGAATATAGCATGGGTGCAAAAAAATTTAAAAAAAAGGTCAGTCATGAAGGGGTTAAAGAAGTGGCAGCTGCTCGTTTTTGCCTAGGGTCCAAAAAAAAAAAAGTTATATTCACCTGAACCTCGGAGCCGGCAGTACTTCCTCCAGCCTGTCACCTCCTCCAATTCAGAGATTGCATTTCCCTCGGCATCTTCATGTCCAATACACTGTATTGGACGTGATGACTTTCTAAAATTACTAGGGCTGAACACTGTGGTTGGGAGGCACGTTTGAAGTGCCACTAAAATGAATGGCACTCCAACACACCTCCCGCAGCAGAATTAGTCAGCCCGAAACCAAAAAAATAACCTTTTTCCCACCTATTATAGTTTTCTTTGAATAATTGTAATGTAATCATATGGCGCTTGAATAGCTTCAGCCAGGGAATGACAGCTGCCAGTAGAACTATAAGCAATACTTTTGTTAACTTGCAGTTCATACGCTGTCTGGCCAAAAAAATGTCACACAATGTAAGATTTCGTTGGACTGCCTTTAGCTTTGATTACAGCACGCATTTGCTGTGGCATCGTTTCGATAAGCTTATGCAATGTCGTATGCGGAGTCTTCTCCAGCACAGTTTGGACTCTGTGGTGGCCAATCCATGTGTGAAAATGACTTCTCTTTCACAATTTGAGCCCAGTGAATCCTGGCATTGTCATCTTGGAATATTCCCGTGCCAACAGGGAGGGAAAAATCCATTGATGGAAAAATCTGGTCATTCAGTATATTCAGGTCGGCAGCTGACCTCATTTGGGCACATAACGTAAATGAACCTGACCAACTGAAGCAACCCCAGATCATAACACTGCCCGAAATCCAGGTGTTGACATTTAGCTGGCCGGGCCATGTATAATCGGACAAGCATTTGAAAGATCCTCTAGCTTCTTCAAGTTAAAGCTTTGACCCCACGAAGAGAGGAGAAAAAAAAGCTTTGATAGATTATAGTAGTAGTAATAATAATAATAATAATAGTAACACCTGGACAAGAACAACAGTAAACGTATTTTGCCGTTTTTGTATTTCTCAAATCGCATACATAAACCTACACGTTTTAAGTGATGCCCACCCACTCTTGACACCCATGAAACATTTTTCTTTCTCTTTTCCTTTGTAAAAAAAAAACAAATGCCCAAACTAACAGCACTATTTTTAGTTTGAAAGGTAGGACCTGCAATTAATGTCTGATCTTCACCTAACAAAACATCTGTTTTTCTTGCTACGCAATTAGTAAAATTAATGAACGCTAATCCGTCCGCTCAAATGATTTTTTGCTGCTCAAATCAATCATTTTAACACCCAATATGCTTTAACACAAACAACAATAGATCAAATCCAAATTGCTTCCACTTTTAACGCTCTTTATTTATTATTGAGGAAACACTTGTTAGCAGAAAAATGACGCGGTCGCCGAAAAACTTGTCAGCAACAGATGGTGTACCAAAATACCAGATTTGTTTCAAAGTCTTGATCCTTTCAATCATGATGTGTGCTTCTTTAGTAATGATTCCTTTTTTGACATATTATGGGCTTTATTTAAAAGGCTTGAAACATTAATTACACATTTACATAAGGAGCCATTAATAAATGTTTTTAGATTTAGGTGACCGTAAATGACCCAATCCTGCTTCTAATCCTGCCCCACACTTGGATTTAAAGACTACTGTGGGACGGGACTTCTGATGTTAGAAGATCTTATTATCAGACATGGATTTTCCACTCTTCTCAAAGAGAAAAGAGGAGGAATGTGTTTAACACGTGCACACATTCCTCCTCTTTTTTCTTTGAGAAGAGTGGAAAATAGTTTCTCGACAAAATTCTGTTTATTGGGTGAGTTGCGCAAGAAACAACAGATTCCATCCTCGATAGCCATCAGGTGATTATCAAGTGACATTGAACTCAGGAGTTCAACCTTAAAAATACATTCAAGTACCTTAAGGCCCCATTCACACTGAGTGACATGACAATCGCGCGATTTTGAGCGATATTGCCTGACGAGCGATATTGAGTGACTTGTCGCGCGACTTTTCCTATTGGGCTGTATGCAATCAGGAGCAATATCATTTGAAAAAAGGGTCATGTAGGAGCGACAAGCTACCAGCGACGAGCTACAAGCGATATTGAGCGACGAGATGTGAACAGCTCCATTGAAATGGATTGGAGAAGCTACAGAGAGCGATATTGCGTGGAAATATGAGCGATATATCTCTGCAAAAATCGCTCGATAAATCGCTCAGTGTGAATGGGGCCTTAAAGAGAACCATTGGTTAAGTATTTTCCCCATAGTTCTCTTTAGGGTCACAGGAGGACATATACTAACCTCCTCCAGTGACCCAAAACTTTTGAGCCCTGTGCGCTGAATGGAAGTTAGGCTCTGAGGGCCTACAGTTACCTGCTGCTGAAGTAGATGAAAGAGTAAGAATATTCTTTAAACATTTCCAATATAAGCTCCCTGCAAAAGAAAGCTTTTACTTCCCTCTCTGAGGAGGCACAGAGTCCTAAATTTACTTTGCTGACCAGCTACAGCCTCTAGTAGAATCTTCACATCTGACACACTGCTGGGTGTGTTGAATACCTGGTCCCCTGCTCTGCATTGTGGTTCCTTCCACCAGCCCTGACTTCACTACTGTGTCCTGTAGAGAGGAAGAGATCAACAGGAGGCACCACAGTGCTCAGCAGGAGACACAGGCAGCTGACACTCCTGTAAGTGTCAGATGCTGAGGATTCTACTGGAACCAAGAGCTCTTCAATGAAAGGAAGTGAGGACTCCCTACCCATCAGAGAGGTAAGTATGAAGAATCATTTTTTGCAGGGTGTTTTTAATAAATTCTTTTTCATACTTCGAAGAAAAACAAAAGTAAAAAACAAAAATTCCATGGCTATTAACACAAATAGCTCATCTTTCAAAGCCATCAAAAATAATACCCCCCACCCCGTTTCCCCCAATGCATAAAGTCTCCTTTCCATAAATACAATAAATCCAGAATATGCACCAGAGGCAATTCGTGACGCAAAACCAACAAACTCCCCCCTGATCTTCACCAACCAAATGACGGGAGTTCAAGGGTACGAAACGTATAAGGAGACTGAAAAAAATGACGAGGTGGCAGGATGTGAACTTCTTCCCTGGAAAATTGAGTCAAAACGGATTTTCTCATTTACAATGAATCAAAAGGGGAAAACATTGGAGCGTGGCGAAAGTGGCGCAGATGTATCAAAAAAGCAAATGAATAAACAGTTGAGGAGATTTATCGGCAGGGAGAAATCGCCATAAATTCCAAAGAGATGGATTGATTTTTAGTTAAAGGTATAACTGACAATTTATTGGGTGGGAAGATGCATTATTTGGCAACCGGAATCCGCCTTCGGTAAAACTGATTTGTGTCCCATTGTATTTTATGGAAAAAGCCGGGGAAACATTCGGTGATTTAGATTAAATGTATTAATCATAACCAGACAGTGTGAACTATATATCTGCTATTAAAGAAGATTTTTTGACATTTAATTCTGTAGCGATATTTTGGCTCTGTGCGGCTCTTCCTCAATCCAATTCCGGCTACAGTTGGGAGACCTCTCCTTTTTAATTTTATGAGGCTTAAAGTAGCATTTAAGCAGCCATGCGGTAAATAATGCGGGATTACAGATATTTAGTGTTTTGTTTCTCTTTCCAGAGGGCCAATCCATCATCGGAGGACATAAAATAGCCTCCCGTATTATTTTTTTTTCTCTTCTCCTTCCTATTTCTCATATTTTGGGTTTTATAGGACTATTTGGAAATAATGGAAGCGGGGAATTGAAAGAACAATCGGATACCTTGACGCAGGCAAGCGAGGCGGGAGGTTAAAATACAGTTGGCAGTTTTCATATATGACATGCGCTTTATGGCGTATGAATCTTTTGTGCTGGGTAGTCTGATTGCCTTAAAGGCAAACTGTAGTCTTTTCGATTTTATTTTACTTACATGTGAAAAGATCAGCTCAATGTAGATTTACACCCAATCACTAAAATATCATTTAAGATTTAAAGCTAAATTCCAGGCACAAAAACTTTGATTTAAATATATCTCATTAGGAACAAAGGATAGAAATCTAGTTTGTGTGCCCCAAATGCCTTTACAAATCCAGATATTACCTTGAATTTTTATTGTATATTAGCTTATGCAGAGAGAAGATGATGTGGGAGGGACCCAGCTGGTCCCACCCTCTACAGGCTGCCTGCAAAAAACTACAGGAGGGGGCGGAGACAAGACCAGTCACCCTGTGTGAGGAGAAAGAGAGCCGCAGTGACTGGTCTTTATTAAAGGTAGCACCTGCACAGATGCAACGTTTCATACTGGATTACTGCACAAAGCGGGAAGAAATACACTAAGGACACCAAGAAAAAAAAATGCATGCGTTTCTTGTATTTAGACAATATTTGCTGATCCTGGAGGTCAGTTTAAAATGTAATTTCAAAAGTAATTTTCAATCGATTTCAATCTGCAGCTTTCATTAAAATACCACTCTCCATGAAGGTCCTTGTTCAGGTGCTTGCTACAAAAGTATATCTAAACCCAAAAACAAGAATGTAATATATTGCAGCTTACCGGGCCTTATTTTATCACATGGTATTAGGATATTAAATTAAAAAAACAAAACCTTGGCTTTCTGTCGAGTTTTTAAGAATGTTCGTATTTGGGGGCTAACAGATTTCCTCAATAAATTACGCAAAATGACAAAGTATTGTTAATCCTCTTAACTCCCTGCAAGTGTACCATATATGCCCTTCCCACTCTTTGGCCCCTTGTATAATTTTAGCTCATTCCATTTCACCATTGTTTTTAATCTCCATCTATGACTCTCAGATCCCTTATGTCCTCTTCCCTTGCCATTTGTCCTCTAGCATTGCGATCTGTCCTTTACTGTATGTCCTCTTCCACTGATATGATGTCCTTTGTCCAATGCTTTTAATCTCCATCTTCCGACTCTCAACTCTATAATGTCTTCCTTCTAATCAACAGTCCCCTCATTCCTTCCTGCGAATGAAAGCTAAATACTTTCTAAAGTCTACAATGTTCTGTTGGCCAAAGACCATGTGATTTAGGCTGCCAGGGTCCTAGGTAACACGAAGGAGCTTGGGAACAGTGATTTGTTTTTATTATTATTGACAAAGAATGAAGCCTTTTTTTCAAATTAAAGCCAGCGCTTCATATGATTTCATATCTGAATGCTCATATGAATTCATCTTACATTCATTTGTTAAAGGAGAACTATGAGGTGAATGATTTCCACTCATCCTCATAGTTAAAGCCGACCTGTGTCAAAGAAGCTGTCACAGGTCGGCTCTATTGATTGGAAATTGAGCAAACACATACCGTTGCTCGCTCACTTTCCGATCATCTCCCTGCAGAGAGCGGTGACTGCTCCCTGCAGGGATTCCTCTCTCCCCTCTCCGATCCTCCAGGGCTGACTGGAGGAACAGACAGGGGAGGGCACAGTTGGCTCTGCCTCTAAATGGGTATAGCCAGTTGTCACTCATGCAGCTGTGTGGATCCAGACAGTATTGCCGGGATTTGTCCCAAGCTTGACGATCTCAGTATAATGCGGGCAATAGATAGGCAGAGCCAGCTGTCACTCACGCAGCTGGGCGGATCCAGACATAATTGTCGGGATCCGCTTCAGCTGCGGCGTCTCAGTATACCGCGAGCTACAACTGAGACGTATACTGAGCTTAGGGTGACGGAAGGACGCTAGTTTGTGTCCTCCCGTTACCCTTACCCCCCCCTCAGATGATGTGCACTGTCATGTGTTCCAGGAGGGGGACCCAGAGTTCCAGGAGGTAAAGGGAGATGGATTCATCTGCCCTTAGTGAAAACAGACACAGTGATAAGAATGAGGCGTAAAAGGCTACCTGCACCACTGACTCATCCAAAGTGTAACTCTATATAACAGGTTTATATGTGAGAACCCTTGCCAGGAAGAGTGTAATAAACCCGACATTATGAACTTGTTCATAAGATGTGGAAATGTGCCATATACAGGAATTCTCAAACATGCAACAGTTGAATCCCATTGGTTACCTTTGCAGTGTGAAGCTAATTCTTGCCTATTGTTTTAAGTGATTAATCATCTTTTTAAAAACTTTTTTTTTTTACATTTTAAAACAAGATTTTTTTCTTAAATGAAAACACTCTGAAATTGCAAGTTAAAATAGCAAATACATGCACATTCCCAAAACAATGCATCTCAATAGGTCTCCCATCTTCTGTGCACATCCAGCGCAGGACCTGGAATTCTCCAAGACCTCTTAGCTTCATCTCTGCAGGTTGCACAGCTCAGAGGTCATAGGCATTCCACACCTTTCTCATAGTATCTCATTATGCATCTACATGTGCATAAGGAGTGAAGACCATTACGGCACAGAACAATGTGGCTTCCCCAAGTTCCGCAGTGTATTCTCCCTCTCCTGTGTTGACAGACGCTTTTAGTAAAACAAGTAACAAGAAGATAATAAAAGGGAAGAAGAGAAGGAGGATTGGGGAGGATAGAACCATTCCTGGAAAGAGTGCAAGTAGTTCCTGTGAGAGAATGGTTACATCACTTCAGATGGTAGCACCTCCTAATAGTGCTAAGGAAGTAAATGGAACAGACTCTGCAAGATGCCACATGGATAATATAAAATATGGATATAGGAAAAGCTAATACAAATTTGCAAGTATGGTCATCCACCAAGATAACTAAACCAGATCAATATTGGTAAAAAATACGTCAAGACAACTGGACTTGCTATATTTTTCTTGAAGATGTTTCACTGGACATCCAACCAGCTTTCTTAATTCAGAATGACTTGTCCAAAAAATTATCTGGGAATAAATATGGTGAATGTCGCTCCAATCTACATAATCTGTAAGTCGCAACCAGGTGTTGATTGTATTTGCATAATTGGCGCTATCAGGTGTTATTAACCTGTCCAGAGAGAGGTGTTAAAACAGCATTGTATGTGGCAGACAATAGATGTCTCACCCCCCACCTCTATTTAAGCTTGGCTTCGCCGTTTTTACATAACCAGATCAGTATGGGTGACTGGCGTACTGCGTACTGTGTACGCCAGCCATCATGTGAAAAAAGAAAAAAAAATGCACACACACAAATGACGTACAAATCTGGTATCTGTACTTCAACATCTGTTTTGGCCATCTGATAAACCTAGACCTCAAATCATGGACAGTGGCCCAAACACTGGGCAAGAAAGCAAAATATAAAAGCACTATATATATATATATATATACACAGGGCTTGAAAAATTTGG
>NW_017308317.1:221168-224949 GCF_000935625.1 Nanorana parkeri | reverse complement strand
GGAGCTAGTACACAAATGGGATCCCGCCAGCTCCCTCACCGCGGTGCCTGCTGGGATATGGAGTTCCCTGAACGGCCACACCCCCTGCTACAGTGTGTTCACTGGTCTGTCCCTCTGTCTGAACCGCGGTCGGCGGTCCACAAGTATCAAAAACACAGTCAGCTACCAAACCCAATCTCCGTACACCAGGACACTCTACGCCCCTGGGAGGATGGACCGGCAGTCTAATTACAAGTAATAACCGCCCGGCATCCGGAACTCCATGTTCCGGGCGTCAGGTGTGCCACCCCTCTGCTCAGTGCCGCCCCGAGGCCGGGCCTCGGTGGCCTTGCCGGGAATCCGGCCCTGCCCTCAGTATCCTCACACATAGCCAGGAAGTTCGGGTAACTAAAGACAGTTTCAGGGACCGGCAGAAGTGACAGCGGTTCACAGGTAACTATGGGGGGGACAAGGGACAGAAAAAGGTACTAGGCGTTTTTTACCAAAATGCACAGAATGCATCAAAGAGGAACTTTACCCATATCTTTGAAATAACAACAAACACACCTCTAGAAATGTAGTGGTGGAGGAGGGCGGAAAAACACCTCCTCACCCAGCTCTCTCTACTCTGTGGTCTCTCCGGAGCTTGCTGGTACTGTTCCTGCACTGTCCCAGCCATGATATTTACATATGCATGGGCAGCAGTGATTTGCATATCACACAGGGCTTGGGAACAAAGTGCCTCGGAGCTAAGTGGTGTTAAAAAATTAGATTTGAACTGTTTGGGATATATTGAGTGCTTGATTTTTGGAATACTTGTTGTCTCTGCTTCCTTCCTTCCTTTATAGACCCTTTTTTAGTATTTAAAAACTCTTTTTCCTTTTCTGTCAGTTTTTAAACTGTTCCTTTTTATTTTTTTTCCTCAGGTTTGCAGTGCTCTGGTTAGGGGGAGGGGTTAATTGAGCTCAGGTGTCTCTCATTGAGCAGGTGTATTATAAACAACTAGTGCACCACTCATTTTGAGCTTGGGGCTTGGGAACAAAGTGCCTGGAAGCTAAGTGGCGTTAAAAAAATTGGAGTTTAAACAATTGAAGTTTAATCAGGGCGGTTGTAACTTATTCCAGGGCGGTGGTGTGTGCAGCTACAGAACGGCCGGGAGGAGAGAGAGCTGACAGGAGGATTTGCAGCTGCGGACACGGTCTGCATCTCTGCCGGATGCAGACCGTGTAGCTGAATCTGCGCCGTCACTCGGATCATTTCGGCAAGCGCTCTTTCAGTGAATGCTGGCCGAAAGGATTGTGAAGGAATGATTGGTAAGGTCTCACAGCCTCCTCCCTGCAACAAGGTAAGCAGGAGACGGGGCTCTTGGAAAGGGGGGTAAGGGGGGAGGGGGAGAAGGGGAGAGGATATCAAGGCAGTTGCTGCTGATGTCCAGTGTGTTTGCCTATGAGGGAGATGTTTTAGACATCGGAGGAAAAGCCCGTATGGTGGGTCTAGAGAGGCCTAAGTGCAGCTAGTTTCGGGCAGGGGTAACCAGCCAGGAGGAGGGAGAAGGAGGAATCAGGAAGGGAGCTAAGGAGGAGAGCAAAGGCAGTAGGGGGAGAAGAAAAGAAAGAGGGTAGGTGGAGATGGAGGTGGGCGGGGACTACCACCCGGGCGCCACAGCGCAATGGGTGTTCAGTGAATGAGGCTTCGAGTTACTGGGTCAAGGGTGGGTAAGAAAATGGAGGACCATGAGTCCCATATGGCATGGAATTTCCGGTTCGTGTCCGTCAGTATGCTAGAGAGGTGTTCGTTAACAAAAAATCCTAACACCCGTTGGTGAAATTCAGAATAAGGAATGGATTGTTTTTTCCACAAGTGGGCTATGGTTTGTTTAGCTGCTAGAAGGAGGTAGTTAGCTAGTTGCCATTGGGGCTTTGTAAGTTGTGGGATTCTAACATGAAGTAAAGCCTGCCAGGGATCTTTTGGTATAGATATATGGAAGATGGAATGGAGCAGTCTATAAATTTTGGTCCAAAACCGGGCTACGAAGGGGCACATCCACCAGATGTGCATAACATCGCCCACGGCTTGGCATCCTCTGAAGCAAATATTAGAGCACGTCGGGTGGAGGTGACAGAGGCGGGAGGGCACTAAGTACCACCTGGAAAGCACCTTATAGGCCGCTTCCTGGGTGGAGATTTTGCGAGAGCACCTGGAGACTGCATCCCAGATTTCCGTCCACTCCTCCAAGGGCTTAGTCTGGCAGGGATCTTGCTGCTAATTGGAAACATATCGGTGAGTGGCAGTGGAGGATAGGGCGTTGAGCTGGGAGTATAGGAGGGAGATGAGGTTCGGGGAGTGGGGGGTGCGGAGACATATGTGTTCGAAAGGGGTAAGAGATGGGGTGGCAATTGAGTTTGGAAGTAGGGTTTGAATCCAATGCCTTATTTGGATAAACCGGAATAGTTCCCGAGAGGGTGGTTGAGATTTGGCTACCAGATCATCCGATAGGAGCAAATTCGAATTATGTTGGAAGTTATGAAGAGTAGTGTATCCGTGTGATTGCCACCAAGTAAAAGCCATTGGACAGTCCATTGCTGGAGGAAACATGGGGTTCCCCAGGAGAGTGGTGAGGGGCAAGTACGGGGATATTAGGGAAGCAGCGTATTTAGTGGAGTCCCATATCCTCAGGGTATGGGTAAGGAGGGGACTGAGGTGTAAAGGGCGGTGGGTGGGGGGGAGCCAGGGAATGGCGGAGAGTAAACATGGGTGTACATAGGGGATCTCCAGTAGGGTCCAGAGCGGTGGGTGGTCCGGGATATGAAGGGCCACAATGGGTGCAATCAGTGAGGCCTGATAATACTTTCTGAGGTCAGGGACCCCCAATTCCCCTCGTCGTCGATGGCAGTACATTGTTTTCCGGGCCACCCTGGGGCGTTTGTCGCGCCATATAAAAGACATAACCTGATTCTGCATAGATCTAAGGGCGAAGTTAGGGATTGGTACCGTGAGGGTGCGGAAGTACTATAGTAGCTTCGGGAGAAGGGTCATTTTGACCGCGTGTATGCGGCCCAGCCAAGAGATGGGTAAATTAATCTAGGAGGTTAAGAGATTTTTCAAAGAGCGGAAAAGGGGTATATAATTCACCGTGTATAGAGAGTCGTATGACGGGGATAAGTATATGCCCAGGTAAGGGAGAGAATACTGGGCCCATGCAAAGGTAAAGTTTTCCCAGATGAGATCCCTTTCCGGGGAAGGAAGAGAGATGTTTAAGGCCAGGGATTTAGATTGATTAACAATGAGGCCTGAGACTTTCCCAAAGGCCGCTAGGGTGTCGAAAAGGGATGGAAGTGATATCAGGGGATAGGTTACAGAGAGGAGAATATCGTCGGCAAATAGACTAATTTTGGAGGAGATCCCTGCGACTTCTACTCCTCTAATGGAGGGGTTATTACTAATTAGCATGGCAAGGGTGGTAATAGCCCAGCGCATTAGATCGTTTACCTGGAGCATTAAATCCCTGAACATTATGCAAAATGAGTTTTAGGTCATGAGGGGAGGGCACCATCGCAAGGACAGAAGGTTAACAAAGAGATCATTGCCCATTGCATCAAAACAAGCTCCACCACCACCGCGTAAGCAGCCTGGGGGTAGTCACCTGAGAAGGGGGAAAGAAGGAGATTTTGAATAAGAGATAGAGAGGGTAGGCAATAAACAATAAAAATAATCACAGTGTCGATAAAAGCCTTCAGGTTGTTGTACTATAGTAAAGCAGCATTCGGGGAATACATAAACATTGTCAGAGTGTCAGGTCGAT
>NW_017308317.1:214355-221077 GCF_000935625.1 Nanorana parkeri | reverse complement strand
AGGCGACACCTAGGGGTAGGACAATCATAGCATTAATAAGGGTCATCTAAGCAGCAACCCTGTGAAAAACAGTAGTTCAAATATGCAGCATTTACAAACGTAGGTCACAGAGGAAAGACGCCCTGGATTGTGAGCTCCAGCATATTCAGGTGAATGCACTGAGATGGAGGTGACAAGCAAATGGTCAAGGGCTGCAGAGTATGGGAGTCGCGATCCAGATGGCGTAGGGCCCTGGGTGGGCAATGTCAGGAAGGGGGACAATCACACTGCCATTAGGGGACAGGTGGAGGGGGAGGATAATAAGGAAAGTGGAAAAAACTACTTAGCATGTAAATAAACTAACTCTCCCTGGTAGAACACAAAGGAGCGATATAGCTGACCGCAAGGCCAGCGTACCAAGGCAATTGTATGGGTGGAAAAATGACCAGGGAATGGGTGGAATAGAATGCCAGACAGTCTCCGGCCGGGAGAGGATACATGTGGGTCACAACACGTTCATGGGATCGGGGAAATAAGGCAAGAAGTTGGGCCGATTACTTCGGGGGAAGCTTCACCATCGCATCAGGGGAGAACCGGTGGAAGATGGAAGGCATGTCCGAGGCCAAACAGGGTTTCGAACAGTCAGTCAACTATCCCGGTTCAGAAGAAAGATGTGAACGGAACGTCGGGGCCCGGACAAGTGGCGTAGGAGACCAGTGCTCCTAAACATGGGGCAGGTTCCACAGGAGGTGAAATCAAAATCAGAGTTCCAACGGGAACTGATATGGCAGGCAGCAGGCCTGCGTTGTAGGGGCAATAAAGTCAGTACTCACGAATCAAGTGGGATCGGAGATTCGCCTGCGGGTGGGATCCGTGGAGGAGGGAGCAGTCTTCCTGGATGTAACCGGGGTCCAGATGGTGGTCAAGCGGTGTGGAGATAGCCAATCAGGGTGTGGACCCAGCCCCTTGGAGGGCAAGGGGAGCCAGCCCAGAGCCGACAGCAGGTGCTGGGCATCTTCTGGTGTAGACACGCTGTGAGACTTGCCGCTCTGTTGGAACACAAGCCGAAAGGGATAACCCCAAGCATAGCGGATTTGATGTGAGCGCAGGACAGCCAGAGAGGGTTTGAGGGCCCTTCGTTTCTGGATGGTGATGGGGCTGAGATCCACTTAGATTTCGTAGGTGAAGCCTTGAAACGCTAGGGCGCGGGCATTTCTAGTGGCCTGGAAGATGGCGTCTTTAGTGCGATAGTAGGTAAACTTGACGGTCACATCCCTGGGAAGGCCGTCATAGCGCTTTGTGCCAAGGGAGCGGTGCATCCTGTCGAACTCCAGACAATCTATAGGTTTTGCTGGTTGAAGTTCTTGGAGGAGCGCTTTGATCGTGGCCGGCAGGTCCTCAATCCGCTCCGGTACGCCACGAATGAGCAGATTGCCGTGTCGAGGCCCGGTTCTCGGGGTCTTCCAATTTCGAGACCGCCATCGAGAGGTCCGCTTGTAGTGAGGTGAGGGCGGCAGAATGTGCGTTCACTACGTGCATGGCTTCATCCATCTTTGTCTCCAAGAGATCGGTGCGAGAGCCCAAGTTCCTGAGCTCTTTAGAAAGATTGGCGGTAATAGTGTCGTCGGTAGCCATCTTGAGCTCCGATTGCAACATGGTCTTGAACCAATCCCGGAGCTGTGCGTCTCGCAGGGGGAATTCGGCATGTTCCGGGGCCGGGGAACGAGTGGTCGTGCTGCCCGGAGAGGAGGCGAACAGGTCGGAGGGAGTCCCCGATGGTGATGGCTGTTCTGGGTACAGCGGAGAAGAAGTCATGTCGCACGCGTTCGAGGCTGCGGCCTTCGCACTCCGTGTAGTGGATGCTCGTGGGGTCTTGCGGGTACGTTGCAAATAGGTACTTCGCCTGCCCATGGGAGGGAGCAGGTCCTGGGTGGTAGTGGAGAAGAATTGGGAGGTTTTGCGGTAGTTAGCTAAAGAAAGGGGAAGAGGAGCTGAATCAGCACACGTCCGTCATGTTCAGCTGCTCAGGCCACCCCCGGTGTGCAGGCGTTTACATGGAGCTGCTGTCACCTGATCATTAACTGGGCAGCCACTTGTAAACACCAGATTAGGGATTTCTGCTGCAGTAAAACGCAAGTTTCTGAAACAGGAATACCTAATTGCACCTAAACCTACAGATATGAATAGGACCTTATTGTGAGTGTATTGGTGTCTGTAGTACTTAAACTGGATATACTGTAGTTACATTTTATTTTAAAGTATGAAATGTGGCAAGTGGCCCCCATGAGAGAATAAAAATTGTCGAGTGGCCCCCGAGACAGAAGAGGCGGGGGGGGGGGCAGAGACACCGACGGTGGAGGTGGGAGGCGTCACCGGAGCTCCAGTCGGGCGGCGAAGATGACGAGGAGGCCGTGTCGGGCGCCGAGGATGAGGAGGCCGTCCAGTCGGGCGCCAAGGACAAGGAGGCCATGTTCCAAAGAGGTTAGGCGTTGCAAGGTACCGTGCACAGATCCTGCAGAGCCCCCCTGTGATCCTGCAGGATCTGTGGGGGGCTTTGCCGGGTCTCAGGGGAGCTTTGCAGGATCCATAGAAGGCTCTGCAGCCTGCAAAGCCCCCCACAGATCCTGCAGGATCCCAGGGGGGCTCTGCAGGATCGGGGGGGGGCTTTGCTGGGCCTCAAGGGGGCTTTGCAGGATCCGTGGTGAGCTCTGCGAGGTCTATGGTGGGCAGAGCCCACCACAGATCCAACACAGCCCCCTGAGACTGCAGGGTCTCAGGGGGTCTGTGCAGGATCTGTGAAGGGCTCAGCCGGATCTCAGGGGGACTTTGCAGGATCTGTGGCGAGTGGGGTAAATTTAGTGTGGGGGGGGGGCGCCCGAGTTTTGTCTTGCCTAGGGCAGCCCCAAACCAGAATACATCACTGGCAGGGACATCAGCACAGACACTGCACTGCCACGATCCTCTCTGCAGCTCAGGAGGAGAAAAGCTCTATCGAAGTTCTATCGAAAGCTCCAACTTCTGAGATCTCCAACGACCTAACTTACTTAATCTGAATGCCCTACTCAATATGGGTGCAAGCGGCGCCTAAATTGAGTGGGTCATTCAGATTAATAACTTGCTGGATTAGTCTGACCCCAGTTCATTTTAATACTTTATTGCTCTGTAGTATGTGTGTAGGGAAATGCCGCGGGTGGCCCACGTGCAGTAGAGCCTTCTCGGCCTTCTAAGTAAGTCAGGTCGTTGGAGATCTTGAGGAGTTGGAGTTTTCAACAGAACACCGGCTGCCTTTTCCCCCCCCACTGACCTCTGCACTGTAGATCACACCGCTGACCTCTGCATTGTAGATCACACCATTGACCTCTGCACTGTAGGTCACACCGTAGACCTCTGCATCACACCCTGACCTCTGCACTGTAGAAAGTCCAGTTGCCTTGACTTATTTTTTAAGATATTCTCTGTAGCAAGCTTCCTATATTGTTGCAAGGTTTGTGTATTGGTTGTAGCAAGGCTTGTGTGTGAGCTTTAGCCCTCCGGTACTTACTAGTGGCCGGCCCTGGCTCTCGATTGCGCTTGTGTTTGGCCCCGCCCCCTGTTGTGAGGGGTGGGGCCTGTCGGTGGTCACGTGATTGGGCTGCTCAGTCTAATATGCCCGGGCCTATTTTTGGTCCCAGTCCGGCCCTGGTGGGGTCTCAGGGCTGTGTGCGGTCTCACCAGGGCTGTGTGGTCTCACCGCAGCTGTGTGCAGTCTCACAAGGGCGGTGCAGTGTTTTACCAGGGCTGTGTGTGAACTCACCAGGGCTGTGCGGTGTCTCACCAGGGCTGTGCAGGTGGCAGGTGCTCACCAGGGCTGTGCAGGTGGCAGGTGCTCACCAGGGCTGTGTGGGCAGCTGGGTCTCACCAGGGCTGTGCGCGCGGCAGGTGCTCACCAGGGCAGTGCAGGCGGCAGGAGGAGGTGAAAGATTTGGACCGGCGCTGTAAACAGCCGCGGCGAGGTCCCCAGCAAGCACGGTACCTTAAGACAGCCGACTGTATTTAAAGATTTAAAGTGCCAGTACCGGCGCTTAGTATTGGGGCATTTTCATAAATACGTGTACTCATGAAAATGCCCAGTATCGGCATCAGTGTCATCGGTGTATTGGTGCATCCCTAAAAAATTGTATGTTATAAAGAATAGTGCATTGTGGTAGTTTGTGGGACTTTATATCATATGATTACCGTGTATAAGAACTGATGCCGTTTCCTCTTTAATATTGTACCGAGTTTGTTAATCTGTAATTGTGTGTATAGGCATACTGTATATGCCCACTGCCTGGACCCTCCTCTATCTCTATGACTAAGCCCATTATTGGGTGAAACTTGTCAGAGGATCCACGGCAGGACGATTTACCTGTGTGCTACAATAAACTTTTCAGCGAAGCTTGCGGTGTGTGACCGGACTTTTTTTTAGCCAGAACCATCATATTCATTGACTTGCATTGGACGTGAGGAAGCCGAGGGACTTTCCACAGCTGGAGCAGAGGAGGAAAAGAGGTGAGCGATCATCTCTGTGGGAATGAGGATCAGGTGAGTGTATCTTCTTTAATTTAGACCCTAGTCCAATACGAGCACTTAACCCTTGCAGTGTGAGTTTTTACATGCCTGGAGTTGTTCTGTAAAGTTGAAACAGGCATGAAGTTTGCTAAGAAGGTAGGGAGTAACTGAGTCAATGTTGATAGATGAAGAGAAATTCTGCAAATAACACACTTTCTGTATTTGGCTGGCTACATTCACTCCTCCACTGTATCTATGGAAGGAGTCATGGTTGTCACCCAGACTAGACTTCAAACATGTCTTCCTCTCTTCATCTTCTTTACAATTCCAAATATGATTAGCCTGGAAAATTAAAACTAATGAAACCACCATATCCAAGGAGTAGTAAGCTGTGATATATCCATTTTATGTTTTTGGGTTTAGATGTGTTATGAGAAAAGCAAGGAGGCTTTCATTGCTAACCACTTGTTTAAAAATGCTATTTGCCTAGCTGCCATGCTGATTCCATTGGTTCCAGCACATTTTTATTTGCATACCTGGAAAATGTATGCAAATCACAAGTTCTGCAGGAGGACTGCATCTGAGTTTGCTTGCTACATGTTTTCTCTGTGTAAGTGGCTTAAACAATGTAAGCCAGAATAAGCCAGGAAAATTGCATTTTCAGGAGCCATATTTTTCTCAGCAATGGTTTCATTCCTGTACCCGGCTCCAGCTGCTTTCCTGCTCTGTCAGCAATCTCCTTTCTGTTGGCAATACAACAGCATATATTATGTCTTTTGAGCTGTAGATGGCGCTGTAGTGCAATTACATAGTTACATAGTATTTGGGGTTGAATAAAGACATACGTCCATCAAGTCCAACCCATATAGGTCCACGCATCATCTAATTCTTAGGGATACTGGTATCCCTGGATATTACGGTCCCTCAAGAAATTGTCCAAACGTTTCTTGAACAAATCTACACTCTTGGCTGAAATCACTGCCGATGGCAGTGAGTTCCAGACCTTAACCGCTCTTACTGTAAAGAACCCTCTTCGCCCATTGTGCTGGAATTTTTTCTCCACCAACATTAGGTGGTGGCCTCTAGTCTTTGTAATGGAGTTAATCTCAAACAGTTTGTTGCCAATGTTGCTGTCACCATTGAACATCTTGTACATGAAAATCATATCCCCCCTTAATCTCCTTAATTCCAGCGTAAACATGTTTAAGGTCAGAAGCCTTGTCTCATAGCTCTGGTCCTCCATTCCCCCTAATTAGTTTTGTTGCCCTCCGCTGGACTCTCTCCAGTTCAAGGACATCCCTTCTCAGTACCGGCGACCAAAACTGGACCGCGTACTCCAGATGTGGCTGAACCAACGATCTATATAGAGGCACAATTATAGACTTGTCCCTGCAACATCCCATTCTTAATACAGGACAAAACTCTGCTAGCTTTGTTTACCGCAGCTTGGCATTGTTGACTGGAGTGAGCCCACTATCTATTCCTCTATTACTTCTTTCTGTATTATTATTTTTTTATCTAAGAAGAATTTATCTCCATTTGATTTAAGTAATTTTATTTTTTAGCCCACCCATGCTAGTCTATATGTTCATGCTTATCTATGATATATACAGGAAGTTCTCTCTGTATGTTGCATAATGCTGTAATCTGATTTAATCTTCTCCTAAGCAAGTAAAACTTAATTCAGCAATCCTCAAAATCTCAGTGCTTCATCTAAACACCAGGGACGTGTGGTCAGGGGAGGCAAGTGAGGCAGAGCCTCACCTTGTATTATGGAGGAAAAAGCTGTCAGATTCAAGTCTGAAGCTGACAGCTTTTTCTTCATTCCGATCGGCTTATTACAGGTTACGCAGCAGGGAAAGCCTCCCCGCTGTGTAACCCTGTTAATTACAGGCAGTGCTGCATCCGGCTTTTGACAGGTAGTTAGGTTACACAGCAACGGGCTTCCCCTCTGTTTGTGTAACCTAACTTGGTGAGACAAGAGCTGCAACAGCCTCTGCTCTTTGTTAGAAGCATGATCTCTGTGGATGGTTTGGATCAACGGCAAGGCACCCTTGGTCCAAGCTGTCCAATCAAAAAAAAAAACCACTGAGGCCATTGATCTCAATGCCTCAGCAGTGACGAGCAAGTGAGGAACAGGGAGGCTCCTCCCTGTCTCCTCCCTTCCTCCTTCACACTACCCAGGAGTTCATCGGTATGAGAGCGGGGCTGGG
>NW_017308317.1:202579-213842 GCF_000935625.1 Nanorana parkeri | reverse complement strand
GAGGGGCTGGGCATGCTGGGGTGGGGCTGGGCATGCTGGGGGCAGGGCTGGGGAATGCCTCACCAAGAAGCGAAGGTACCGCATGTCACTGCTGAACACGTAACCAACAGGGTATGGGCCCAGGCACTAAACAGAACACTCAATGAGTGCAGCATCCAAGCTGCTGAAAGATGACAAGCTGTTCAGATAAGAAGTTTTTAATCCCAAAGCTCAACAACAGCAACTACCAGCTATGGAAGTTCAAGCTTGAAATGCTGCTAAGCAAAGACGAGTTTTGGCAACTACTGAGTACAGACAGACCCACTAATGGACCTGCGGAGGAATGGGACAAGAAGAACAGGCAGGCAAAAGCAATTATAAGTCTGCTAGTGGAAGATGACCAGCTCATCCACATAAGAAAAGAAAATACAGCTAAAAGGTATGTGGACTGCATTACAGAAACTGCATGAGCGTTCAAACAGTAAACTATATCTGCTACGCAAGCTATATAAGATGAAGCTAGAAAAAGACCAGGAAATTTGTGAACATGTGAATGCCATGCTGGAAATAATAGAACAACTACGTACAATTGGAGAGGAAATTAAAGATTGCCATGTGGTGGCATTACTGCTATGCAGCCTTCCAGAGTCATAGAATGCTGTTATTTACACTCTAAAAACCAGACCCAAGCAGAAATTGTTTCATGAATATGACAGAAGGAAAGGAAATATGCATGTAGCGCTACCCCAGAAGGAGCCGCTGGAATGCTCGGTTCATCTCTAGTCTGTCTAGGGTATGATCTTCAGCTGCCTACCCACTAGCATTAACCGCCCTTCTTCCAGTGCCCCCAAAAGTTGATGTCCACTCCACTAGTATAAAGCTGAATAACTTTTATTGAACATCTTCACTGGGGAGACACGGTATGGGGATTCTAAGCTTCCAGGGTGTAACAGACACAGACTCCAGACCTACCAGACCTGGTTAACATCTCAGTGATAGCAATAACATTAAGTGTAAAAAAAAAAAGTCTCATTAAAAAAATGTAAACCCCCCAAATTTTCTAAGTCCCCCATCCGCACGTATACACACATATAAACGTAAATACGCAACGTAATATGAATAATGACCCACCTCCCGGCTTACTGATTGGCCAGGAAGCAAGCTCCATGCAGATTGGCTGGGAAGCCGGCTTTCCAGCCAATTAGCATCGAACCGTTTGCACAGCTGTCTCCTTGCTGATTGGCTGGGAAGCCGGCCGAAAACTATGGGTATAAATGAAATGGTGTGTACATGGATAGAGAACTGACTACAGGAACGTGTTGATAAATGGCTCTTTTTCACAATGGGCTACAGTAATGAGTGGCGTTCCCCAGGGTTCGGGGCTAGGCCCAATACTGTGTACTCTGTTTATTAATGATATCGGGGATGGTGTTAATAGCCATGTTTCTGTGTTTGCAGATGATACTAAAATTCAGAGTGTAATAGACACGGACTTAGACATTATAACATTACAAGAGGACCTCGATAAAATAGGGGAGTGGGCAACTATATGGCAGATGAGGTTCAATGTCAATAAATGTAAAGTAATGCATCTTGGGGTTAAAAACAGGCAGGCGGAATATACATTAATAGGAACTCCACTAGGGAGTCAGAAATGGAAAAAGATTTGGGTGTCATAGTAGACAACAGATTGAATAATAGCATGCAATGCCAGGCTAAGGCAAACAAAGCTAGCAGAGTACTGTCTTGTATTAAAAAGGGAATGTACTATAGAGACAAAGCGATAATTTTGCTAATTTTGGCCTCATCTTGAGTATGCGGTTCAGTTTTGGTCACCTATCCACAGAAAGGAGGTTCTGGAACTGGAGAGAGTCCAACGAAGGGCAACAAAACTAATTAAGGGGCCGGAGGACCAAAGCTATGAGACAAGGTTGCTAAATTTAAACTTGTTCACGCTAGAAGGGAGGCAATTAAGAGGGAAACATTATGTTGATGTACAAAATGTTTAGTGGAGATGGCAACAGTAAACTCCCTAACAAGGACTAGAGGACACCACTTAAAATTGGTAGAAAAAAAGATTTAACCACAAAGGGCGTAGGGGCTTCTTCTCAGTCAGAGTGGTTACATTTTGGAACTCTCTGCCAGAAGCAGTGGCATCAGCGGAGAGTATTGAATCATTCAAAAACCAATTACATACCTTCCTAAGAGACTGTAACTTACAGGGGTACAGGTACTCTTAAAATATTAGACCCCAAGGGACTCGTATTCACACACACTTACATATAAAGGTTGAACTCGATGGACTTGTGTCTTTATTCAACCTCAAATACGATGTAACTATATAGATGTTGCTACATTACTGAACAAAAGTAGTCTTTGATGGACAGTTCCAGAGAGAGCCAACCCTTTAAGCCCCATTTAGCTTTCAACTTGGTGTATTAGCCTGCAATTTGCCAGCCTATAAAGTATTCTCCCAGGTTGATGACTCTGCTCTGGCCCCTTGATAATGAAACAGTTATTTATTCATTAGTGTGAAAAACTAGCTCTGATGAATAGGGGCCTACCCTGAAGCTGTGATCTTGACCAATCCCCATAGGGGTTACCCCTCACAATGCTTCCATGGTTCTTGTGACTGTGTGCTAGGATCAAAGGCATGTTCCTTGGCCACAATTGTTTTTTTTTTCATTTAAAAAATACAAAATGGTTTCATTTACTACTAGGCTGATTCACTTGGTTTGTTTATTATGTTACATAAAGCAACCTTTCTTGTACAATTAGATTTTTCTAGCATACAAAAGTGGAACTTTAATAAGGTTAATGCCGTTTACACTGTAAGATTGGGTCTTCTAGGCATCAGTAGTCAGTACATTTAAAAATATTACTGAATGCTGAAAATACTTTGTAACTACAAGAGTGTGAGCTTCACACAGCCCTACCACAGAATGTTCTTTCATTTAAGTATATGTTAAGTCAAACCTTTTTTCTATTTTCTGGATAGGCTAGGAAATGGTTAAAACCTGTTAGGTTTTCTTTATGCACTGTCTGTGTGCCACAGGGCAGATTTTTCTTCACTTCCTCTTCTGTAGACATACCAGGAAGGGAAAGGAAACCCCTTTAAAGTGAGGGTAATTTGGGTAAAACAGCTGTCCACGGAAAAGGTATCCCATTGGAAAATTTCCTCTCAATTTATGTTTTGATGACCACTCAAAATGTTTTTTTTTCTTACTTTCAGCCCCAGTGACAGCAATATGGGGGCCTGGCATTTTACACTCCCAAAAGTGTGTTGAATGTAGAGGATTCTTCAGGTTCTCTTGAAGAGAGGATTCTTTAGGTTCTCTTGAAGAGAGAGTGGAGGACAGGTGCTCGCTAGGTAAATATAATATTCCTTTTTTATTTTGCCAGAGGGTTCCTTTAAAGAAGGACTACAGGGAAACGTTTTATTAATCCTTACAGTGGGGCTACCCCCGCACCTCAAGGTTTAACTGCTAGTTTGTGTCTAGGTTCTAAAAAAAAGTTATACCACTCCAAACTGCCCGTCACGTACTGCTTCTCGGGCCTGTCTCCTCCTCAATCTGCACAGATGGAATTTTCCTTCACTTGTATACAGTGTGATTACAAGGATTCTTAGACCACTACAGAGGAGGGAGGAGAGAGGCTCTAGGGACTGGTCTAAGAACAAGCTGGCTGGAATGATCGGGTGAGTATAACTTATTTTTTTTTTTTTAGCACCTAGAAGCAAACAAGCAGTTAACCCTTGCAGTGCGGGAGTAGCCCCACTGCAAGGTTTAATACAAATTTTATCCGGAGTACTTCTTTAGGCCAAATGTACGTGATCTGTTAACCCCTTCATGACTGAGCTAGTTTTCAGTTTCTGTTCATAAATGACTGACACACTTTTTAAATTTTTGCTGTGTGATTCTTCCACAGCAATATACTTTCTTACTCAATGTACCCACACATATTATATATTGTTTTTTAGAGGACAGATAGGTACACATGTTTGATATAATTATATAGCCCTAACGCCTCACTTTTGTCAGTTTATATCAAGCGGTCACTATGACTGCTTGATAAATTAACTTTTTTAATTTTTGGCTATTATTAGGCTGCTCCAAACTTAGGAACAGCTAATAATAACCTTAGAGACTGATCCTGACAGGATGTCAGATTCAGATCTCACTAAAGGTCTTTGATCCTGCTCAGACGATCAAAAGTGATACATTTCAGGCAGAAATACATTGCATCTCTGTGCCTGAAATGTATCATAAACTTTTACAAAAGCTTAACTATTTCATTAATGAATGCCTCAATACTGAGGCATTCATTAATGAATGGTAACCGCTGAGAATCAGCGGTTACCGGCATTACAGAGCCTTAAATAACTCGTCACGTACAGTGTACGTGGCCAGTCATATAGGCACTTCGTGGCGGGACGTACAGTGTACGTCTCCCGTCACAACGGGGTTAAAGTAAACTCGTCATTAAAGAAAAGTTGGGAGCAACCATTGCGCATCCGCTTCTGAAAAAGTTAGTCACCTGGCTGCTAGGCAGACCTATTGACTTTAAAACTGAATTCCGAGACAAGCAAGTATTGTCTAATTAGGAGAGCCATGTGTATTCTTACTTGAATCATTGTGTGCTGTGCATATTTTTTCAGATCTGTGCTGTAATCCAGTGTGAAACTTTACCTCTGTGCAGGAGTTTCCTGTAATGCAGATCGGTCACTACCGCTCTCTCTCCTTGTGCAGGGTAACTGGTATTGTCTCCACCTCCCCCTATAGTTTTCTACCGACAGCTGGTAGTGGGTGGGACCTGCTTGGTCCTTCCCACCATTCTGCTCTGTGTGTGAGATATACAAGGCCCTGCCGCCTCTGACTGCTAGTCTCAGGAGATTTAGCGTGAGATTTGGTGATGTCACTACTATGTTATTCACTGTTCTCCTTGCTGGAGGCTCTGGCATGAGGAAGCAAAGCCTTTCATCTACCAAGATGGCCGTCTCTACACAAACGCAGAGCAGAATAAGGCATGGTAAGTCAGTGGGGAAAGATCAGCTGCAGGGAGACCACAGGCAATACTTACAACTAGTCCATTGTCCTCTGTCTTTTTGGGGGTTTGTGAAACTAGTTAAGTTCCTAAAGTAGGGCAGATTTTTTTTTCCTGATCCAGACATGCTCAGTTCTGCCATGCAGAGGAGAATAAGCAGCAATACACATGAATGCTAGAGCTTCACAGGTGATTTTTATTTGCTTGCTTTAATTTGCTTGTTGCGTAAAATCTACCACAATAAATGACTTGCTTTGGAACACATTGGGGGGAATTCATATAAACTGGAGCAGACAGAATCCGGAGCAGTTGCCCATAACAACCAATCAGCTTCTCTCTCCAGTTTGTTCAGTTAAGCTTTGAAAATGAAAGAGAGAAGCTGACTGGTTGCCATGGGAAACTGCTCCAGATTCTGTCTGTTCCAACTTTCATAAATTCCCCCATTGTCTTACTTGTTTTTTTTTTTGGTAAAGCTCATTTGCGATATATATAGTTGCACAATCAGGTCAGCAATTCCACACACTGAAATCTGTTGCATCAAAGCTAAATCAGCAAATAAATGAGCGAGTCTTGGCTGTTCAGTGTTTGCAAAAGTGTGTACATCACAAGACTGGCAGTACAGGATTAAAAATCCTTTTGCAGGTACAGTACACATATATATTGCATGTATTTAGCAGTTTGCCTGGAGTTATGCTTTAATTCTTCCACATGTGCCATTTACACAGAAAGCTCGATTTCCTGAACTCACATTGGGAGCAGTGTTACATGCCTAGTTTACATGCAAACAGTGCTCCCTTTCTAAGGTTTGTTAGAATGAAAACACTTAACACAGTAAGTGATGTAAAATAGATGTTTATTTTTAAAGAGCAGTTAGCTTTTGGTAATGTTATGTTGTTGGACTTCTGCCTGCGGTGTTTCTTCCTCTGAGCACCGTGAACACAGAAACAGTCTGTAAACATGCTGACACACCATACGATTGTCTCATTGTTTAAAATGACCTACGTCAGTATGGTATTAAACAATATTTAATTAAGCATCAAAAGCACAGCAAGTACAAATGACATTATGTTAAGACTAATCAAGGGAGAACATTTCTTCACACTACGTACAACTACTGGATTTTATTGTGTTATAAAAGCCTTTGTCAATAATGAAGAGACTGGCTTCAGCTATCAGATCACAGGATCCAGGTGATGTTTTCCTGCCAACAGATGCTAGACAGACACTTGTAATTACTGATAAGAAACAGGATGTAGAAAAATGTCTTCTGTTCTCTGGGTGTCCTCGTCTGCATACAAATACATGATGGATGCAGAAGTGTAACCATTACATGTGTTTTAAGGGACCGCATTGGCCTCAGTGCGGTCCTGGTGCAATACCAAGAGCGCAAAAGGAGAGTAGTTCTGACTTAGTATCGTTGTTCAAGGGAGCTAAACTAATGGACAAGCGCCCAGCCATCATTTGTAGCCAGGAGACAGGAAAGTGGATGCATGCTATGCCTATTCCATGGGATTCTTTTTGTGCTGTGGTTATAACATTAAAGCAGAACTCCGGGCACAAATTTGATTAACCCTTGCAGTGGGGCTGTCCACGCACTGCACGGGTTTAGTGCGCATAAAAAGTTATACTCACCTGATCCTTGTTCCCTTAGACCGGTCCCGGACACCTCTCTCTCCCTCCGTGGCAGCGGTCTGAGGTCCCCGAGTCATTACGTTCTATACACAGTGTATAGGATATGAGGACACAGAGGGACATCCCATAACTGCAGCAGAGGAGGAGACAGGCTGGAGGAAGAGTTGCCATCTCGGAGGATCAAGTATAACTTTTTAACCTAGGCAAAAACGAGCAGTCTAGCCCCAGTGCAAGGATTAATAAAAGTTTGTGCCCAGAGTTCTGCTTTAACGATGTTGCCGCCTCATCCTTTTTAAAAAGAAACAAATGACTTAGAGGTTTTATGACATTTTTTTTTGCTATCTCATCTAACAGTACCTGTGCATAGAGGCCACTGTGCATAGAGGCCACTGTAAGCTCTTATGTTACAATTCCCTGCAATTCCTAGACAACAGCTGTGAAAAGTCTGTGTAAAAGTTGACTTCACCTTCCTTCACTTTAGCCTCTTTCATTTCTCCTTTTCTGACAATCCTTTTCTGAGCAATAAAGAAACAGCAGCTTCTATGCATAGGTACTGTTAAATACCATAGCAAGATGAAGGGCATGGTTTACCTAAAGGGTATCAAGGTGATATGAAAAGCTGCCTCTGGGTCTAGTTCTGAATGAAAGTTTATATCACACCCAAGCTGTGGCTTTCATTGTGGCAGGAGACTCTAGAGATTTTCCTCTGATTAAGAGGCCATAGAAGTCCAATACAGGGAGAGGCCTTTCAGTATGGGAGAGAGAGAACCAGACCAACAGCGTGGCTGCAGGCAGCAAAGGAACAATCCACACTAACTTGAATGTCTCTGTGAGCAAACAGACAGACAGGTGGAATGTTGGAAAGTAGGCTGATACTAATGTGTGTTCAGTTTCAGGTACTCCTGTTAGTGAAGAAATTTGGTAAAGTTGGTTTAAAAAAATAATATTAGGCAAGAAAACTCAAACTCTCTTCCTGTGGACTGCACCACCACTCAAATGCATATTTTAGCTCAAAACGGAGGCTGCATTGTGGCTAAAGAGATGTAACTCAAGTTGTTTTGAAGATCTTTTAAGATACATAGGCCCCTTCTTCCATGACCTAATCAGTGACAGATAATGTGTAAATTATGTGCACTTTCTCTATCACTGCGGACTGGAGAAATACCTGGGCAATTTTTAGTAGCTCAATTACGCTACTAAAATTGCTAATGATTACACGCAAAGAGTAGGGATCATTGGCAACACAGATAGAACAAATGGTTCCCTATTGTAAGAGCTACACAAGCAGCATGTAACAGCAATTTTTTTCACAATCCTCAAAATGGGTGCAGTTAAAAACACAAGCTCCACCTATGTGACAGCTCCCCACTCCCTAATTACAAAATGCTGGAGGAAAGCAGTTAAAAATACAGTACGAAAAGTAAAACATAAAGAATACTTCCCAGGACCCGATGGGCTCACCTTGGGTGATGTCAGAGGGTCTTCTCCTGTGATTTTGGGAATACCATTCCACAGGAATGTGCTCTGCACGGTACTGGGGCATTTTCTTGTGAGATTTGGGATCTTGAATTTTCCCAAAACCATGCTGTCAGGTCCAGTAATGTCAGCGACAGAAAGCAGCTGGAGCAAATTTTTTGTTTGTTGTTTTTTTGTTACTGCTTTCCTTCAGCTTTTTGTTACCATTAGGTGGGGGACTGGCACATATATGGACTTTGTGTTATGGTAAAGGTCCACTTTACTCTTACCTACATACTAGTTGTGTAGCTCACATCATAGGGAGTCACTTGCTCTACTTATATAGTGCCTGTGTGTTTTTCCACTATTTCAACCTATTATTATAGAACAATTTAACCACGCACAATAATGTGGAAGCAAACTGATTTCAATGGATTGCCAATGTGGTAAATGCCAATAAAAGGTTAGGTAAAAGATTAAAATTGTCAGTGTGGTTTATGGCTTTATGAGTTCTTGTTGCTTCCTAGTATGTACCCTGTCCTGCTTGTTCTCTGTTCCTCGTTTATCTGCATCCTTGTAACTTATGCCTATTCTCCTTTGTTTAAAGCAACTGTGTGATGGCTTAAAAATTATTAAACTAAAATCAACACTATGTAGTAGGCACTATAAGCTACCAGGCATTGTCTGCATTGTTACAAGGTCCGTCTTAAAAGCCATACTGGAGCCCTCAGAGTAAATACTACTTTTGGGGTATGCAGATTATAGACACACACTCCTCAACCACCCCCAACCCACCCCTCCCAAGTGACAGTGGTCTGTGCAACCAATTGCTAGACAGGAACGGTGTTAAAGCCTATGTGAGTGAGGAGAAAATTCAATTAGCCTTTAAAGTTGCTCTTGTGTTTGATCACTAAAACTCTGCCAAGAACCTCAGCAGAAATGTCCTCTCTAGAAGAAATATTTTGCATATTCATATGTACTGCCATTTTCAAGTACAAACATGACCCTGTTTTTCTTTTTTGATGTAATCTTAAAGGATTTTATTTTGAACAGTCAAATCCTAAGGGCCCTTTCCCAATATTATGTGCTGTTGCTGTTATTTGAAGCACCCCCATTCAGTGAATAGAGCTACACAGCTTGCAGCATGGTAGTGGGGTGAACTCCTATAGAAAACAAAACATTGTTTGTATATTTTACCTTCATTGTAAAACCCTTCAAAATGTATAAGAATGGACCAAAAATAAACAAACATAACAGTGGACACGTGATATCAACAAAGCATTGAAGCATATATTAAAGTATTCCTAACTTCACTCATCCTCATAGTTCGAGCCGGCGTGTGACAGTTTCATTGTCACACGTCGGCTCAATAGATCAGCAAGTGAGCGAACACATACCGTCGCTCGGTCATTTCACGACCATCTCCCTGCAGAGAGCCGTCACTGTCGGTCACAGCCCCCTGCAGGGTTTCCCCCCCCCTCCGCTCCGATCCTCCAACGCTTACTGGAGGAACGGACGGGGGAGGGGGCGGGCACAGCTGGCTCTGCCTCTAGATAGGCAGAGCCAGCTGTCACTCACGCAGCTGGGTGGATCTTGACAGTAATGTTGGGATCCGTCCCGGCTGCGGGGGTCTCAGTTTACTGCAAGTTGTAGCTCGTGATATACTGAGGGTCACGGGAGGACACTAGTATACATGTCCTCCCGTGACCCTTAAGTGAACTATGGGGAAAAACACTTACCCTATAGTTCTCTTTTAATACTTGCACTCTGATGTCCGCAGTGATATGTAACATGTGTGGCGCCATCACTGTTTTCGCAGGTAGGCGCACCTGACGTATTTACATTTATATGTGGGGGACTTAAGAAATGTTTGTGTTTTTTATTTTTTGTTATAAGGGACTTTATTTATTTTTTTGTGTGTGCTGTAACACACACCACTTCTGCATTCAGAGATTGGAAAGGAGATCAGCAAGGGGAACAATGCTGAACTCCCTCCAGGGGTCTGGAAATTTTAGAAAAAACTACTTGTCCAAGGACTAAAGCGGGGGCCGAATCTACTTGTCCCTCATGACAATCTACTTGTCCTGATACAAAAACATTTTTTTTAAACCAAAACCGTATTTAGCAGTGCTAAGAAGCACTTCTCATTGGTCAGTGCCGTCAGGTGACTGTGTTGCACAACGAGTGCTTGCAATTTGCAAGCGAAATTCAGAATACATGGAACAGGTACAGATAGTACACCCGTACTGGTGGACGGGAAGGGCCGTTCGCCGAAAGGTAAGTATAGTGGGAGGGAGATTTGTGCGGGTAATTCCATTTTCCCAAATTACTTGGGAAAGTGAATATACCCTTTAGGGTTGGTGCAGACGTGGGGATTCCCAGGACGTGCGATCGTGTGCGGTGGCATACATCGGTTGCATCCGCATGATTGTACCTAGTTTCACGACATGCACCGCGCAGTTTTTTCAACCGTGATCATGTGGGATTGCCCAGGTGGTATTGCAGCAGGAAAAACGCGCAATCTGCCTGGCACGACTGGGGTGCCATTAGAAAATAATGGCACTGACAGCACGATCGGCGGTGGTGTGCGATACCGTGACTACCCAGCCATCCGCTCGGTCTCCTGCACGATGTCAGTCGGATCGCACACCCCTGCCGATCGCGCTGACAGTGCCATTATTTTCTAATGACACCCCAGTCATGCCAGGCAGATTGCACGTTTTTCTTGCTGCAATAACGCCCTGCCCGAGCGGTTGCACACGATTGCAGTTGAAAACACTGCGCGTTTAGTCGCATGCAGATGGGGACAGCGGGGCTGGTTTTCATTTTTTTTTTTTATTTACTTTGTAAAAATTTTTTATTTGTTTTATTATTTTTCCTTAATCGCCTTTTTATTTAGTTACATTTTGAATTACTATTTTTTACTTTTTCATTTTAACTATTTTAAAAAAAAACGTAACTGTATTGCTATCACACAGGGAATAATAATCCTGTGTGATAGCATTTGGAGGTGACAGGTACTCTTTATTGACCCTGTCACCTCCAACACAGGAGTTCTAGCATAGCACTGTTGCTAGAACTCCTGTGATAGGAACGAGCAGCGGCCGCCGGGTACAGAGGCTGAGGGAGGTGACAGAGCCTGTCACAGCTCCAC
>NW_017308317.1:174069-201932 GCF_000935625.1 Nanorana parkeri | reverse complement strand
CCACGCCCCCCCCCGCTCTCAGCGCTCCACACCCCCTGCTCGCAGCGGCGCTCATTTATACTTTTACATAGCAGGGCTAAAATAGTGACAAAACAACTTGCCCGGCGCCCGGAACTACATGTCCCGGGCGTTGGGCGATACGAATTCCACACCCCTGTCCCTCTGATCTTCATGCTGAGAGCTGCCGAGCCAGTCCCGGGCCTGCAGAGGGGACAGCAGAGCCCGTGATAGAAAGTTAAATCGGTGGAGGGAGGCTGCACAGAAGAAGGGGGAGCACACTGCAGGGCAGCAAATACAAGCGGTCAGACGGCTACAGAGCCGCCGTTATCTTATATGTATAACAGCCGTTACTGGCTGTTAACATCTGTCAGTGTGTTCTGCTCGTGCGCACAAGCAGAAAAAAAAAAAAAGCCATATATTTACGGTGCCCGCTGGAAGGAGCTTGCCGTCCGTCCACTTACATATAGGAAAACGTTTTTAACGTTTAGGTTTTTCACTTGCATGCCATTCCCAGCTGCGTTGCTAAGGAGTGTTCTGAAGGTGGAGTGTTTTAAAACCCCCAAAGAAGCTGATGAAGCAAATATCTGCTTCACCAGCTTCTTCTCTGGCTATAACAGCCACAGAATTGACTGCTAAAGGCGGAAGTGATGTAATACACATCACTTCCGCCTTTAGAGATCAGAGGAGAGATCAGCAAGTAGGAGACTGCTGATCTCTCCTCCGTTTACAGTGTGACCAGCCACTGCCAGGGGGGGACAGCGGAACCCGGGATAACCGGCAAATGCGATGAAGAGTGGCAGCAGGAGGGGGCACAAACTCTTTGTTAACATACAAGCGATCGGACAGCTATAGAGCCACCCCAACGCTGGTATGGAACAGCCAGTAACGGCTGTAAACATCTTCTGCGGGAATCTGCTCATGCGCGCTAGGTGGCGTGCACAAGTAAAAAAAAAAAAAGACGTGCATTTACATGAACCCGCTGATAGGAGGTTGCCGTCCGTCCATTTACAATGGACGGACGGCAAGCGGTTAATATTTTTAATAACCCTATTTTTAACATATAATTCAGTGTGTATAATTCAGTTATATATTCATAAAATACTTAAGATGCATTTTGAATAGTACCTCAATTTGTATTTCTTATAGTTTTCAGTGATCCCTGCCTATTAGCATTCAGACCAGTGGAAGTGTAAGCAATATTGGCCAGTCAAGCTTTGCTGCATTGTATAATGGGCGGGGCACGGTAGGGGTCAGGTGGGGCGACTGGTGGCGAGTAACTCTTAAGGCCTGGCTAGTAGCTCAGGACTTGAAATTTTGAGCCCTGATATAGGGAATCTAACAAATGCAGTTTATGGGTTGGAGGAGAACACAAAGATGCTTCCTGTCTGTCCAATGCAGTGGAAAAAGATAAATGGTCAGGACCTTGTATAGTGTGTGGATTAAAAACAGGCTAAACAGAATTAAAAAGAGACAAAATCCTATTGTCATGCAAGGCAATATACTTACATGTATTTTAACTTGTATTTAGCTCTTTGCCAACACTTAGGGGCATATTTATAAAACAGTGAAGGTAACTTTTACAAAACATTCACTGGTAGTTAATCATTCACTGTCATTTAAAACACCTGCACCTGAAAGATTAACCTGCAGATAATGTTTGGTGATGATCAGATTCACTGCTTTATAAAAATGGCCCTATTTTAAAGCATCTCCTACAATGAGAAGCCTACATACAGATCTAGACTGGGAATAAAGAATAGTACATCATTTAGAATATTAGTTAACAGATAGAAAAAACTAACTATGCAGATATTTTGTTTTAATACCACTTCTGAAAACTCTGTGGTACCTAGAGGCCACATACACATTAACCGGCGCTACAATTTACGCTAAAGAAGTGAAATTCAGTACTTTCTGAAGCTATGCAGCCTTTAGGAGTCTAGACTAGCCCACAGATCTTCCTAGGCATGCCAGACTTACAAATGCCATTCTATCAGTCTAGACTTGACTTCAAGCATAAGCATGTATTTGCAATGCATCATCCATTTAAACCACCTGACCATCAACCTGAAAATAAAAAAGTATGGAAAATGTGAATGTTCTTCATTCTTAACAGTAATGGTACAAATTCATTTCAGAAGACAAATTAATAAGGCTGACATTTCCTGCTTGTAATGGAGATTACAAAAGGTTTGTTTTTAGAAGTATAATTGGTCCAAAGGTATATTAAGTCTTTTTCATTGCCACCAGCTCGACTATTAGGAACATAAATATAAAATAATTAAAGGAAATCTGACCTCACAGTACTTAAGTACCTCTCAGAGAAATCTTCTGCTATCCAGTTCCAGGACAGCAAAGTAACAATTAAGCTAACTGCCCACTTGTCCTGGCACTACAATGCAACTACATGCAAGTAGGAAACCCGCTTTGGTTATTGTTATGCCCCGCTTTAAAATTTGCAATGAATGGTCATCATTTCGTGCCCTCATCCCTTCTTTAGTTTACAGCCTACTATGCTTTGGAGATCTTATGCTGCAGATGTACTAGATGTCTATAGCTAAAGTCATCCAATGTTTAGCAGCTGTCAAAATCCTATTAAATAAAGACTAACTTTTAACTTTATGTACATATCAAATTGAAAGACCTCTGGCCCAGTGTTTCTCAATTTTTTCATTCCATGCCACAATGTCATCCTTTGCAATGCCTACATACCACCTATTTTAAAATTATTATATATCAGCAGCCATGCCATGTACCCACATATTCAACATCTATTAGGATGCTGTTCTTCTTAAAATTACTTCAGGATCCCATTGAAAAAGATGCCTTATAACTCTGGGTTGAATCAGCATGCATCTGTCTGTCCCTGGAATAAGCACAGTTTTATGAAATAGGTTTTACAAATAAATATTTAGATTTGTACTACCTACAGAAAGGAACTATTGATATATAGCTCACAATTTAGGAAACTCTAGGACACTTCCTCAGAGACAGTAGTAGAATTTAGCAACTTTTTCATGGCAATGTTTTTTACATACAGACCAATGGCACAGGATTACATCTGCAGGTCTACCTTCTGAATTTTATTATTATATATCTTTTGTTTACATTAAATAAAACAGAGGAAATAAAAGGTCTCAAAATATTCATGTATTCTTTGCTTCCCAATGTCCTTAGAGAATGCTCCATGGATAATGTCCATGGAAGCACCCGAAAATCAGCAGTACCCATACTGAAATGTTGTAGCCAGTTATTTCTCTGCATTTCCTACTTTCTCTGATAAAATATACAATTTCATATCTGAAGACGTTTGCAAAGTCCTAGTCATGTCTATTAATTGGGGCCTTAAGGATTGAAAAGTTTGATGCAGGAGCTTTCCAAATAGATCAGTAAAGAAAACATTCCATTCTGAACTGGATATTTACACCTATCTCTTTCTTCCGCTGGTAATTGTCTAGCACCAACAAGACTTTGAGTTTGCCATTGCATCCGCTTTGCGGCCATCATCTTCTAGATCTGCTAGATTCAGTTCATTGTTTGAAGTGATGCGTAAACCATCTAATTCCTTCTTATGAGCCATAAGAACTAGTTCCGTCAGTCTGGTGAATGACTGGAAGAAAAAATATAAAATAAAACAGAGGTTATATTGCAAGCCAGTAGTTTAACCTGGTATTCGGTCCTACTTGTTGAAATGACATGAAACATAACGGTATAATACAAAATGTCACATAGAGGTTTAAGTCAATAAGCCAAAAGTATAAATTGCAGTAATACAAAGCAAGCCAGTATACATTTTTTTTTTAATTCTTTATTTTTAAAGACAGAGCAAAAGAGACCAATACATAAAATAGGCAATACATCTAACCGAGAAAAGGTATACAAAAAAAAAGTTGGTTACGTAGAACCTCCCCGACATCACATAATATTTATTACCAACAGGCTGCATAACTGAGCTATTGTAGTAGAAGGGAAAGGCAACTCTAGCCCTGTATTATTACATTTTTAAAAGGTAACTTTTCTAGAAGACAAAGAAATAGAACGAGTTCAAGAAAGTTTATCAAAACCAAAAAACAAACACTTAACTAGACTGAATAACAAAACAAAATAAAAGTACAGAGGAAGGGCAGAAAGGTGACACAGATAGCAGGAAAGGGGGACACACACACAAAAAAAAGACAAATCAGAGCAGGTACATTTCTGAGCGGGATAGACCGGAGGGATCCCAGCCACAAGTAATAAACTACAAGCAAATATCACTAAATCCCTAAAAGGAGTTTAAGCAGAACATGCCTGAACATAATAAAAACAAAGCCACGCATACCAGGTAGGAGAGAACTTATCTTGCATATTGCGAATCGATGAGGACAGGTCTTCTTTCAGTCTTATTTCCTCCACCTTGCGCACCCATAATGAGAAAGTTGGCGGTTTTTGTTGCTTCTACAGAGCAAGTATGCACACCTTTGCTGCATTCAAAAGATCTATTAACAATGGACATTTATACACCTTCCTCGAGAGTGGCGCAAGGTGGAGGATGAAGACGGCTGGGTCAAGAGTGAGGCGGATATCAGAAATTGTAGCAATACAGTCCGCTACTTTCATCCAAAATTTGCATATCTGGAAACATTCCCAGAAGATATGTAGAAGTGTACCAGGGCTGCTATTACAACGCCAACACATTTTGGATCTTGAAGGGTACATCCTGTGCAACAGAGTAAGTAGTTCATACCACCTCTTATATACCAAGGATCTTATATACGGTTTCCTGGATTCTTTTATAAATGGAAGACTTACGTGCAAAAACCAGTATTCGTTCATACTGTTGTGTTTACCACACAACAGTATGAACGAATCCTGGATTCCTTTATAAATGGAAGACTTACGTGCAAAAACCAGTATTCGTTCATACTGTTGTGTTTACCACACAACAGTATGAACGAATACTGGTTTTTGCACGTAAGTCTTCCATTTATAAAAGAATCCAGGAAACCGTATATAAGATCCTTGGTATATAAGAGGTGGTATGAACTACTTACTCTGTTGCACAGGATGTACCCTTCAAGATCCAAAATCCCCCACCATCCCCCAGTCCCTTTCTCATTGTGCCAGAAATGGAGGAGAGGGGAACCTCGAGGAGTCATTTTGAGTTTGAACTAACATTGTCAAGACATTGCAGACTGGAGCTGCATCAAATGTCTCATAATAGCCGTCTTATCTGAAATGGATTGTGTAAAAGGCCCAATTTGCATGGCCCTCCCAAAACTCTAGCGGAGGATCTAACATAGCACGAATCTGGGTGGTCGATTTCCAAAGAGAGTTCTCCATGAAGTGATATGCTCTAGCATATGTGGCTTCCAATTATGCTTGGAACCTGGTTCCACTTAGCCCCAGGGGGAATAGTGGATTGCCAGTGATAGGGAGCATAGGCGAAGAAGGCGATAAGTTAGGAGAGGAAAGAGACATCCCAACCACATGCATGGTAGCCCTAATGTGAGGGTTAAGCCAGGCTTTCAATGGCAAACTGGGGAAGAACCAAGGAATGCCAGTGAGTGAACGCATACAAGAGTCCTGTTTGAGCACCACACAAAGTTGCACCTCTGAGCTACAACACCAATCGATCAGCCTTGTGATGTGTGCTGCTTTATAACAGAGACTGGGGTCGGGAAATCCTATGCCACCAGCTATCTTGGACCTAGACAAAATGGAATGATGGATTCTAGCTTTCTTGTTGGCCCAGAGAAAAGATAGGAAGGTAGAACGCATGCGTCGCAGGTAGGCAGAAGGAGCCTCTACAGGGAGCATTTGGAATAAAAACATAAGCCTAGGAAGTATTGTTAGTTTTGAAATGCTGTTTCATCCGAACCAATAAACACTGATCGATTTCAGGACTGCGAGTCCCTTACAATCTTCTTCTGAATAGGGGAAAAAGAGAGAGAAGGTGGTGTTAAGGTCGACAGGTATCAGAACCCCCAGATACACTATATTGCCAAACATATTGGGAAGCCTGCCTTTACACGCACATGAACTTTAATGGCATCCCAGTCTTAGTCCATAGGGTTCAATATTGAGTTGGCCCACCCTTTGCAGCTCTAACAGCTTCAACTTTTCTGGGAAGGTTGTCCACAAGTTTTAGGAGTGTGTCAATGGGAATGTTTGACCATTCTTCCACAAGCGCATTTGTGAGGTCAGGTACTGATGTTGGACGAGAAGACTTGGCCAGCAGTCTCCGCTCTAATTCATCCCAAAGGTGTTCTATCGGGTTGAGGTCAGGACTCTGCGCAGACCAGTCAAGTTACTCCACCCCAAACTCGCTCATCCATGTCTTTATGGACCTTGCTTTGTGCACTGTTGCGCAGTCGTGTTGGAACAGGAAGGGGCCATCCCCAAACTGTTCCCACAAAGTTGGGAGCATGAAATTGTCCAAAATGTCTTGGTATGCTGATGCCTTAAGAGTTCCCTTCACTGGAACTAAGGGGCCAAGCCCAACCCCTGAAAAACAACCCCACACCATAATCCCCTCTCCATTAAACTTTACACTTGGCGCAATGCAACCAGACAGAAGCGTGATTCGTCACTCCAGAGAACGCGTCTCCACTTCTCTAGAGTCCAGTGGTGGCGTGCTTTACGCCACTGCATCCGACGCTTTGCATTGCACTTGGTGATGCAAGGCTTGGATGCAGCTGCTTGGCCATGGAAACCCATTCCATGAAGCTATCTATGCACTGTTGTTGTGCCAATCTGAAAGCCACACGAAGTTTGGAGGTCTGTAGCTATTGACTCTGCAGACAGTTGGTGACTTGTGCGCATTGTGCACTTTAGCATGCGCTGACCCCGCTCTGTCATTTTACATGGCCTTCGTGGCTGAGTTGCTCTTGTTCCCAGTTGCTTCCACTTTGTTATAATACCACTAACAGTTGACCGTGGAATATTTGGAAATTTCACGGATGGACACCTATCACGGTACCATGCTTGAATTCACTAAGCTCCTGAGAGCGACCCATTATTTCACAAATGTTTGTAGAAGCAGTCTGCGTGCCTAGTTGCTTGATTTTATACACCTGTGGCCATGCAGGCGATTGGAACACCTGAATCTAATGATTTGGAGGGGTGTCCCAATACTTTTGGCAATATAGTGTATTTTATGTAGGAGTGAGCCCATTTAAATGGGAAATTCATTTGAATTTGGAGCAACCGCGGACCCGGAACCGATATATTCAGTGCCTCAGACTTGGAGAAGTTGATCTTAAAATTTGAGAGTTTTCTGTATTTTGACAGTGCAGCCATTAAGTTTGGTATTGAGATCTCGTCTGCGTATGTGACAGTTTTATGATAGCCCGAGGCCATCTCAAGGCCTGTGATGTTGGGTGACGCCTGAAATGAGTGAATCAGGGGCTACAAGGCAAGTATAAAAATAAGAGGAGATAGGGGACAACTCTGACGAGTTCCGTTCGATATAGGGAACGGATCCGAGATAGTCTTATTGACATGAACTACCACTGAAGGATTAGACTACAGAGCCCCTCTTCAACTTTGCATATGGGGTCCCAGGTCAATATATTTTAGGAGCTCTCACAAGAAAGACCAATTTACCCTATCGAATGCCTTTTCGGCATAGTAGAAGAGGTATCGAGTTGGTCTGTGCCAGGTGTATAGCATTCGGGGTTCTGATGGTATTATCCCTGGCTTCACGGGAAGGCACAAATCCCACTTGTTCCGGACTGAAGCTTTTGGATGAACAGCAGCAGTATAGAGGCTTGAATCCTTGTAAAAAGTTTTAGAACCACATTCAGTAATGATATCGATCGATAGCTTGCGCAATTAGAGGGGTCCTGAGGGAAGCCCTGGGCAATGCAACACACTCAAGAATAGCGTTAAATGCACCTGTGATTCTACTTCCCAAGATATCTGTAAATTTCTCATAATAGTTCAGGGATGTCGGTATCGGGGCCGACACAGGTCACATTACTTGTACTCCTGAAAATGCCCCGATACTAAAGGTCGATATTGGCCCTTTAAATTTTTCAGGAAGTTCAGCTACCTGGGGTCCTGAGTGTACTCATGCAGCTATCTTTCATAGTGCCTGTCTGACTGCACATTGCCTCCTTCTCCGTGCTGGCACAGCACAGGACAGCCCCACACTCACCAGCACAGCCCTGGAGCCCAAATCCCCCCCCTTTAGCCATAGAGAGCCCAGCAGCCGCATACAGAGCAGTGGAGAGCCTGGCACCCATCCACAGAGCCCTGGTGAGACCCAAACGCAGCCCTAGGGAGATCTGTAGGCATCCCTGCTGAGACCCACACGCAGCCCTGGTGAGAACCAAACACAGCCCTGGTGAGGCCCAAACACAGCCCTGTGGAGATCTGCATGCATCCCTGGTGAGACCCAAATGCATCCCTGGTGAGACCCAAACGCAGTCCTGGTGAGACCCAAACGCAGCCCTGGTGAGACCCAAACACAGCCCTGGTGAGACCCAATAGCAGCCTTGGTGATATCTGCACGCAGCCATGGTTAGACCCAAACGCATCCCTGGTGAGACCCAAATGCAGCCCTGGTGATATCTGCACGCAGCCCTGGTGAGACCCAAACGCATCCCTGGTGAGATCTGCACACATCCCTGGTGAGACCCAAACGCAGCCCTGGTGAGACCCAAACGCAGCCCTGGTGAGACCCAAACGCAGCCCTGGTGAGACCCAAACGCAGCCCTGGTGAGACCTTGTACTTGGTCTTGAAAAACATGGTAGGGTAAGATTTAGTAGATTTGGTGGTCTCCATCTATAAGTAAATGGACATAGTTTTGGGGCCTAGTTTCTCTAAGGGCATTAGCTAAAAACTTATTGCTATACTCATAGAAAGTTCTTCAGGTTTTAGACATCTGGGCCTTTACCCTGTCCAAAAGGAGGGAATTCAATTCACTCCTCACTCTGGTCAGTGCGGCTCAGGTCTCCCTATCCAATGTAGCTTTGTGATGCAGCTCCAGAGACTGTAGCTCAAGACACTACTCCCCCACCTATCTGGCATGTTGACCCCCTATGTGATAGCAGTCAAAGTAAAGTAAAAAAAAAAAAAAAAGTTTTTAAAATTAAAATAAATCTAATAATAATAAAAAAAAAATGTAAAAGTCCCCCGCCCCCGTGAGCACGCGCGTCGCCACGTAAACACATGTCGGGTGCGCCTACGTATGAAAACGACGAACGCGCTACACATGTTGGGTATCGCCGCGCACGCCGGAGTGAGAGCAATAATTCTAGGGCCAGTATTTTGGGGTATCTCTAAATTGATGACCTGTGGGGGCTTTTAAAGCGTCTTTTAGTGACTTTTTGGGGTACTGCAGTTTTTCGCCGTTTCACGGTCGCACGCAATCTGTAAACTGGGCATGTTGGGTATTGTTTTACTCGTTGTAACCTCATCTTTTATATTTCATTAAAAAAATGGGTAATTTGTTGTGTTTTGGGGCATTTAATTAAATTTGTCACTAAATTTTGGGGTTTAATAAGGAGTTGCGCTAATATTGCGCAACATAAAAATTTTCAACTACCACCATTTTATTCTATAGGGCCTTGGCATTCAGAAAATATATAATGTTTGGGGGTTTTAAGTAATTTTCAGGCCTAAAATGTGGAATATAAGATGGGTGCAAAAAATGAAAAAAAGGCCTTAGTCATGAAGGGGTTAAAGGTTTTGTTTTTTTTTTGCCTTCCTCTGGATCAACACTGGGTAATTGGGGGCATACCGTTCTGTTTAGGCTTTTCTTCTTATATCTCTATAGGTTGTACTGGATGGACTTGTGTCTTTTTTACCTGACAAACTATGTAACTCCCAAACCTACTGCCAGTTTTTAGGAGACAAGCAGTGGTACAGGAAAAAGTCTGCATCTATCAAGAAGACCATGATATGTACAATTCTCCACTGCATGCATTGAAGTACTCTATGTCACGCCCTTGCCTGGAATCGATCCTGGGAACCTTTGGTCTCTGGGTTGTTTCCTTGCTTGTGGAGCCACTGGAGGGTTCTGATTCTGTGGTGACTTTGTCCTATCCACCCACATTGTATGGGGCTCTGACCCCCCCAATTACTGGTCAGCTGCAGGAAATTACCTAATCTGCCACCTATAAATACTGTCCCCCCCCAACCTATAAATACTGTCCTCCCCTTCCCAAGTATAGGATTTCCTGTGTGCATCCTGGGTGTTATTGTCTTTACTATATTGGTTTCCTGGTTTATGATCTTCTGCTTGTCCCCCACCTGTCTTTGGGTTACCCTTTTGTACTGTGCTTCTGTTTGTTGCCATGGACCCTTTTAAACGGGAGATTTACGGTGAAGGAAAACAGTAGACCTCTCTGAACAGTGTCTGGGAGGCTGTGGTTGCTGCTGCACAAAAAGTTGATAGTCAACAGATGAGGAAACTGACAAGACTTCATGGATGGAAGGCTGATGACTGTTATTGAAAAGAAGGGAGACTATATTGGTCACTGATTTTGGTTTTGACAATGTTTATTTGTAAATGTTGAGTTGTTTGTTTATTATTCTCACTTTAACAGATGAAAACAAACAAGTGAGATTGGAAAATTTTCGTTTTCCATTTAGGCCTCATGCACACACAGCGCAAGAGCAAAATTGTATATTGCGTATACGCACGTATGCACGTGCGTATATGTGTGCACCGTATGCAATCCCAGAATGCATCATTTTTAATAGAACTTTGAATGCACTGTGCACGCACACACGCGTAACATACACACAAATTCCTAGCCCGGACGGATCTCGGTTCTATTTTTTTGTGCATGTTTACGCAGCACAAATATATGGCTCCATACGCAGCTATGTGTATGGAGCTATTTATTTGCATATGGGAAAATATGTTGCGCGCATCTATACGCAGGGTATTGTACGGCAGTGTAAATGAGGCCTTAGTTGCATAATAATAAATTTGTGAAAAGTGTAGCAGTGCAGAATACCACCAACTAAAAGAGAACTACAAATCCCAGCAATACATTATACAGCAGTGCAGAATACCGCAGAGTAAAGAGGCCAGCGGTGTGACGCAGAGTAAAGAGGCCAGCGGTGTGACGCAGAGTAAAGAGGCCAGCGGTGTGACGCACAGTGCAGAGGTCAGCGGTAAAATGCACAGTGCAGAGATCAGTTTGGTAGTAAAGAATGCAGAGCACGGTAGCAAAGAATGCACAGTTTGGTAGTCAAGAATGCAGAGATCAAAAGTAATGAACCCACAGTTTGGTAGTAAAAAACACAGAGATCAATAGTAAAGAATGCACAGTTTGGTAGTCAAGAACGCAGATCTATATCTATATTTGCCCCACACAACTTGATATAACATGTCCACGATCCCCGCTGTGTCCTCCAGCCGATGCCTGCATCAGTCTTCTGGGTTCCGTCCCTTGCGAGCGTCCGCGTCGCAGGGGGGCGGAACCGCCGTGAAATTTAAAAGTCGAAAAACGAGAAAAAAAAATAGAAACAAAAAATAAAAACAAAAAACGATTTATTGTATTGTTTATTGTTAAACAGTAAATATTTGCGCTTATGGGTCTCTTGCCCTTTTAACACAAAAATGACAGCCACAGTGAAAACCCCAAAATAAAAAAAAACGATATTTGGTCAACATAATTTAGCTCTTATCCCCAAACCCTAAACAACTAAGAAATCAGTGAATGTTGAGGGGAGCTAGTGCGGTGCACTTTTTTGGCTCACTATTTGCCATAAACACGAGTTGGAGAATTTAATTAGGGAGTTTCTTTTGGCTCCAGTACTGATTGGATTGTGATATATTTACACAATTTTTCACATTTAGAAGATTGTTATATTCACATCTAACTTTGATATAACTAGGGATGCACCGATATATCGGCCGAAAATGGCACTTTTGGCTAAATGCCGAAAGTGCCATTTTCCTGCCTATACATCGGCGGATCCGTGATTTCTTTCCTCCCCGCTGGGCACTGCTCTGTGTCCCAGCGTGGAGCAGAGAAAGTGACAGCCGGCCAAGCGCTGTGGGACAAGAGCGCTGTGAGAGGCTGGTGTCTCTCCTCCCACACCGCTCGGCCGCCTATCACAGTGCGGCTGAGCGGTGTGGGGGCAGAGACAGCGATGTCACAGGAGGCTGGGCTCTCCTCTCGCACCGCTCACTCAGCCTGTGACAGTGTGTGTCAGAGAGGAGAGCAGGCTACAAACACTCAGCGATCGCTGAGTGTTTGTAAATAATTGAGTATATGGCATGGTTATTATATCTTCAATTATGAATGAATGGGAGTGATCTATATCCACTCCTGTTCATTCATAATTGTGGTTATAGTAAACATACTATATTCTCAAGTTATCAATGAACAGGAACACTCATAGAGGATTCCTGTTCATAGATAACGGGATACAGAAAAAGAGATTGAGAACTCTGTGTCCTCAATCCCTTTTTCCATTTTAAAAAGGGAAATATCGGGTCTGTTTAGACCCCTAATATTTCTGCAAAGCCCCTAAAAGTAAAGTAAAATCGGCCACGGCTGCAAGGAACTGTGCCTGTCTGAGCTGCTTCTCTCCTATCTGCCTCTTAGCTCCAGAGTCTCAGAGAGAGCAGAGTGATCTCTCTGAGACTTTGGAGCGATGAGTCATCCGCAGCGTCCTGTCATTGGGAGGCGGGGTGTGCCATGTGTTGGAGTCCCGGCCGGGCTGAGCAGGCTGTGTGTTTGTGTGTGTGGGATGCTGGTGATATAGTGCTCACGTTTATGCATTGCTGGTGGTATTCTGCATTGATGTATGATGATTATACAGCAATGCAGAGTAGCTCCAACTAATGTAGGACTACAAGTCCCAGCAATACATTTTTAAGTAGGGATACACCACTGCCAATACTGGGCATTTTCACGAGTACTCATACTCGTGAAAATGCCCAGATACTAAGCGCAGATACAGACGGCCTGTCGAGAACGCCGACGTAGTCGAATTTGCCGACCTCAGCATCTGCGCTTGCGCACAGACGAGTATTATCGAGGAAACAGGGATTTATTTACAGAGTATTTCGTTTAAATTGTTAATTGTGCACTTTTCAGAAAGAAAAAAAATTGTTCATTGTGACTGTTAATAATATTCCATCCATCATTCACTGTCATGGACGGCAAATTATTAACGGTCACAATTAACCATTACAATGGGGGGGAGTGCTGGAAATTGCCCAGTTCCCCCTCCCCCGAGAAAATAGTCTCTCCCTCCGCCGCTCTGACTGGGCTGGCCGCATCGCACAAGCAGCAGGGTGCACAGGTCCCACAACGTCACTTGTATCCGCCCCGTAGGCGGCTCCACGGCATGTAGCCACGGAATTCGAAGTGACGTCCCTCTGGTCGGCTACCAAGGCACACCGCTCGCCATCCTGAAAAAAAAAAGAAAAATCTACTTACCTCACCGCTCTCCATCCTGAGTTCCAGGTTGACAGGCTGCAATGTTCCTGACTCCTGCCCTTTGGAGCTACACACTGACCTGCTCTCCAGCACCATCCCTTGTCTGGAATGACAGAAGTCTGCTTACTGCAAGTATACCTTTTGAGTTGTCAAAGTTACCCCTTCACTGACATTGCTGGGATTGCTATTATTTGTAAATGGTTCAAGTACTGTTGCTATTGGAGTTTCATTTAACCACTTGATGTCGGCGGTTTTAAACCCCCTTCCTGTCCCAGCCATTTTTGAGTATTCAGCGCTGCGGTACTTTGATTGATGTTTATTCCGACATGCCACGCTGTACTGAAATACATTTTATACCATTTTTTGGGGATAGATAGAGCTTTCTTTTTGGTGGTATTTATATTGATTTTTATTAAGGAAAAATTACAGGAAAAAAAAGAAAAAAACTGTTTCCCCTATATTAAATGATAAAACATTTATTATTACCCAATTTTTTGCTAAAATATAAAAGACGGGGTCACGTTGGGTAAATAGACACTACACACGTCAAGCCTCAAAATTGCGCACGCGCGGGAAACCTAAAAAAACTACAATACCCAAAATTGGCCAAAGGCGACACTTTAAAAGATTTTACCGTTCATCCGTTTAGTGCCATCAGTGATTGACGGCCCTTGAATGATTGCGCTCACTGCAACGTTCGCAACGATATGCAACATGTGTAGCACAATTGTCATTTTTGCACGCTGGCACATCGAACGCATATTTACATTTATATGTGTGTAAATGTGGGGGTGGGGGACTTAAAAATGTTGTTTTAAAAAAAAACAACTTTATTTATATGTCACTTTTATTATTTTTTTACACTTATTGTTATTGCTATCACATAGGGGATAACGATCTCCCTATGTGATAGCACAGGTACACTGACAGGTCCTCTTTATGGAGACATTAGGGGTCTCTAAAACCCGTCACCTGGGGACCCCAAAAGAAGCTGATGAAGCAGATATCTGCTTCATCAGCTTCTTCTCTCTGGCGATAGCAGCCAGAGGACTGACAGGTGAATGCCGAAGTGATATAATACACATCTCTTCCGCATTCAGACCTCGGAGGGAGATCAGCGAGGAAGATGCTGACCTCCCTTCCATCTTACCTCATGACGCCCTCCCGAGCCGCAGATGGACTAGTGGAGCCCGGGATTGAAGGTGAGGGGTCAGGAGGTGGGGACGTCAGCGGCAGCACTCGAGGGGGGTCGCGCAAAGACAGCAGATACATACAATCGGCAGGCTAAAGAGCCGTCGATCGTATGTATATCAAACAGCCGTTAACGGCAGCCCGCCAATGCGAGTCTGCTGTCTGTCCGTTTTTTCATAAGGGGCGGACGGCAAGAGGTTAAAGGTCTAATGTTAGTCTTAGGCCTGGTTAACACCTGCACATTCTGAGGGTGACTGGCGATGTGCATGATCGGCATGTGTCTATGGAAACGCGCCAAGATGCACTTGCTGTGCCATTGATTTCTAAAGGCACCCCAAATGCGGCCAGCAAGTAGTGAGGTTTTCTGCTGCGTTTCCATGCATGCAAAAGCAGCAGAAAAATGCATCCCGTGCATTGCACAAAATAGTGGAGGAGCCATTTTGCTGTGTTTGCTACGCAGATAGCTTGGTAATATTCCCTTCGCACACCGTACCGATGTACCCCAGAATCCAGCGAGTGCTGGAGCAACTGGTGGATGGCGCCACAATATACGATCTAGAACATATGTTGTCCGCACACCATTCTGCTTCGGAATGTCTTTTTTATTTGTATTCCTTTAGCATGACATGTAAATGCAAATGTGTATTCCTTTAGCATGCACATGTCATGCTAAAGGAATACAAATAAAAAAGACATTCCGAAGCAGAATGGTGTGCGGACAACATATCTTCTAGATGCCACGTAGATATGACCACTTAAATTAATGGAGCAGCGCGGCAAATGCATGTTCGCGGGACATGTAGGTGTGAACCAGGCCTTATTCTTTACTCATAATTAGCTTGGGAGGGCCAATCAGAAAGTCAGGCCCTTTGTCCCTTAGGTTTTCCACTGGGTGCACTGTAGTCAGTGATATTAAAGGATAATTTTCCCCTCCCCCAATGTTAGTGTAAGGACTTGCTTTAAATCATGCCTCTTAATCCAATCATCTTCTTTCCTGTAGTTTTCAGCTGTCCCTCCAGTGCTGACTCCTCTGTCCTCCTCTTCTCTGATGTCCCATGGAGTCTGTGCGGCTGCACACTTCTCCATATACTTACCTTGTGTCTCTCCTCCTCGCCGAACATCTGAACTGCGCATGCGCCCGCCCCAAGATCTTTTGCGAACGCCCAAGACATTTTCAGATGTTCGGACGGGAGCGTGCCGTAGAGACACAGGTAAGTATGAACCCTTTGCAAAAGTTTTTTTTTTTTTGAATGGTTCTGCATATATCTACTGCTTGCTAGCAGTAGATATATGCAAAAAAGTGAGCATTTGATAACCCTTTAAAGTGACATTAAAAGGCAAAAAAAGTTTCCCTCCCCCCAATGTTAGTGTCAGCACTTACCTTAAATTATATCTCTTTTTTTCCGATCTTCCTCTTCTTTCCTGATGTTTTCAGCCTTCTCTCCAGCGGTGCGGTGGCTCTCCGATCCAGCGCTGACTGCTCTGTCCCTCCGATCCAGCGCTGACTGCTCTGTCCCTCCGATCCAGCGGTGTCTGCTCTGTCCCTCCGATCCAGCGGTGTCTGCATGCGGGTGCACGCGTCCATAGACTTACCTTGCGTCCCTCGTCGCGTCCCGGCCGAAAATGAGAAATGTGCGTGCCCCAAGATCCTTTGCGGCCGCTCGATACATTTCTCATTTTCGGCACGGGACCGCACACGGAACACAGGTGAGTCTAAACCGCTTTTTGAGCGTTTTTGTTTTAAAAAAAAATGTTTTGCATATATCTCCTGCTTGCTAGCAGGAGATATATGCAAAAAAACGGGAGGGTTTAAATATCCTTTTAAGTGACATTAAAGCCAAAATGTTTTCCCCCTCCCCCCCCCCATGTAAATGTTAGCACTTACCTCAAATGATGTCTCTTATTCTGATCTTCCTCTTCTTTCCCCATGTTTTCATGTGTCCCTCATGTGACGTCACTCCGATCCAGCGATGACTGCAATGTCTCTCCGATCCAGCGGTGTCTGCATGCGGGTGCACGCGTCCATAGACTTCCCTTGCGTCTCTGCTAGTCTCCCGGCCGAGAATCCGAACTGCGCATGTGCCCGCCCCAAGATCCTTTGCGGCAAGAGGTTTTACGAGGTAAGTTTAGAACCAGTTCAAGCGTTTTTTCATTTTTTTTAAACTTCTTGCCTATATCTACTGCTTGCTAGCAGTAGATATAGGCAAAAAAAAACGGAGGGTTTAGAACCCCTTTAAGTCTGGGGCACTCCATCCCTCACACTGTGCCTGGATCATGTGTATCACAAAGCTCTACAGCAACAAAACATAGTCATGTGCGGTGTGGATGACAGACCCATTTTAATGACAGTGACAGGTATGATTTAGTGGTGAAAATTATTAGTGCCCCCCCAGTTTTGACTGTTGTATCTTATGTGCCCCCCCTATATATTGTTCCTAGAGTCGCCACTGGGTGTCCCCCAATTATAAGAGATGCCCATAGACAAACGCTCCAGAAGATGTATCAGTAACCGTCTCCTATACAGAGCTGGATGGCGAACATCAGGCAAGATATGAACCTGTGCTCCATCAAAGTCTATGGTGCCTTTTCCCCAGCCTTGGCGTCATATGTCCTCCTTCACCATAAAGAAGTGGATACGGCATAGTACGTCCCTTGGAGTCAGACTGGAGGGGTTGCTAGGGCCTTGTACCCTGTGGACACTATTAAGTTCATTGTGATCCATCAGCTGCCTGCCCAGAGCCAAGTTCAGAATTGCCGTCACCGCCGCTCTCAGATCCGGGCACGTGGTAGCCTCAGGAATCCCCCGCAGGCGCAAATTTTTGCATCTGTAGCGGTTTTCGGCGCCCTCCAGGCGTAACTGCATCTGCTGCAGATGGGATCTCTGATCCTGCATGGAGTGTTCTAGCTGAGTAACACGGTCGGCTAATTCCTTGCCTGCATCCTCCAAGGAATCAATACGCTGGTCAGACTGGGAGATCCTTGACTTCATCTCATCCAGTTCTCCCCTCATGGATTTAGCAAAATGGCTAATCATGGCCTGTTAGTCAGACTTTGTGGGGAGGACCCGCAAGACGTCACGTAGCTCTGGCACCCCTTGTAGGTCCAGTCCCAGTGAGGCCTGCGGTGTGGGAGATGCAGCTGCGAACACAGCTCCATTTGACAGAGCAAGAGCAGGTGTGGAGCAGGGAGACTGACTCAGGCTGTCACTGCACTAAGCCTCCGGCAGCTCAGGATCCAACGCCTCTATGTGGGAGAGGCCACGCATAACATAATGCTCAGGATCTGGAGTCAGTGGACGGGTCGGCGCAATGTTGGATCATAGTGCACCCGAACCCCATCCCGTAGGGGTCAGAAAAGCTTCCATCCGTGGCTGCACAGGGGTGCGGGAGAGTTCTGCGCCTCGTCAGAGTTTGTAGGCGGTAAGGTGATTGATCGACTGCAATATTTCCCCCTCACGCTGCAGAGCTCACAACACCTGTGTCCTCACATAGCCATGGTTGAGCCACACCCAGCGCCAGTATACATTTTACATTGCTCTAACTAGGAATGTCCCAATACCGATACTAGCATCGGTATCGGTACCGATACAGGGCATTTTCACAAGTACTTGTGAAAATGCCCCGATACATAGCGCCGTTACTTGCTCTATGTTTTTTTTTTGTAGCTTCAGGCTGCCCAGAGGTGCCCTGCATGTTGGGGTCCTCTGGGCAGTCTGCCGGCAAGCTAAATTAGGACCCCACCTCCCACCAGACCAGCACTGACAGCAACTACGAGAGGACGGGAGGAGGGATAGGAGAGCATGTAACATACCTGCCCGACCGTGCTGCTTCCTCGGAGTCCTGCGCTGCCCACATTCCTGACATCACACACTCCTCCCCGGCTGTTGTCTTAAAGCCAGGAAGTTTGAAATGCTTAGGCGTCCTAGTATCCAGATGACGCCAAGCATTTCCGGCTCCGGGACAGAATCGCCTGCACCGACACGCAAGCCATGTAGCTCCTCCATCCAGCCCTGACAGTCTGCCTCTCTCCCTGTAAGTAATTGCAGCGCTGCCACGCTGATCTCCCCTGTGGACTGCTTACCTCTCTCCCACCTTCTCTAGCGCTGCCAAGCTTCTCATACATGGACTACCCACCTCTCTTCGGCCACAGCATCTGTTAATTCTAAGCTGCAGATCTACTACCCTGTCCTGGAATCCACTACCATCTCTACACCATTACCCAGTAAAGCGCCTACATCGCCAGTGACGTCCCAGCAGGAATCTCTATTAGTGGCTTCCCAGGACACAGTACCTCTATTCCAAGCTTGCCGAGCTTTCCACAAACTGCAAGTATGCTAATCGCTGTAGTTATGCCTTGCTGTTGAATATCCCTGGCAAAATCCTCTTTAAAAGGGACAGTCCAGACTTCCAAATTGTGATATTGAACTTGTAGTCCTCAATCTAATTGCTGACATTGTTTCTTTTGGACTTTCTGGAGGGCAGAGGCTCTATATATGAGGTGATACAGACTCCCTACCTCTGCACACCAGCCAATAACTGAGACATGTACCCAGTGGTTACAATTTACACTCATTTACAAAATTAATTTAAATGTCACCTGTCTTTTTTAAGAAAAAGTATCAGTAATTGCTATCGGCAAGTACATGAGGGGCAGTACATGTACTTGGTCTTGAAAAAGTGGTATCGGGACATCCCTAGTTCTAACTATTGTAAACTGACATTTCATTGTTTTTTCTCTGTGTTAATATATTTAGCACATATGGAGTGTTTTCCTAAATAAGCCAGGCATATTCAAGCACGCTTATTCAATCTCTGCCCCACACTAACGATACTGTAACTGGCTCCTGTAAAAATAATGGTGGGCTAATGTGAGATGGGACAGAGCAAGAGTCAACTTATTATTAGTGAACCAAGAAACCAGACAGAAACTTAAAGTGCAGGTTTAAAATATAAAAGGAGTTGATTGAAAACAATAAACATAAAATGGTCAAAAAACAATGGAGAAAGTCCAGGATGTAGTTGGTGCCAAGCTAGGGGTCCGATGCCAAAATGGGTAGTCAGCCAAGCCAGGTCAGGGAGCACAGAGAACAGGAATAACGTAAACAAAGCCGGAGTCCGGAATCAGGAGGTCAGTCAGCCAGAGCCAGGATCATACACGGAAATGAGAAACAACAGCAGCACACTTGGTTTTTGAGAACAAATGTAAGAGCGGAGACTGAATGGACAAGGTGAAGGTTAAAAAGTGACCTGGTGCCTGCATCATCACTCTGAAACAGGAATTTGCCAGGAGTATAGCCAGCAGTTGCTGGAAGATGATGTAAACAGGTTTGGTCATAAGAGGGCACCAAAGAGGAACCACAGTGCTAAACATGCTGACAAGCCATGCACAGCCGACTGGAAGAAACCCCAACAGTACCCTCCCCTCAACGACCTCTCCCCCGCGGGAGAACAAAAGGCTTATGGGGAAAGAGGACATGGAAGGCGGAGGTGTGAACATCAGAGGAAGGAACCCAAGGTCCTCTGAACCGTAGTCTTTCCAGCACATCTTTATACTAACTATAGGTACTGGATTTGACCCCTGATCCAATAAGAGTCAAGGATGATACGTATCTCATACTCCTTATGATTGCCAACAGTAAACGTATGAGGACGGGGAGGAGTGGTGGTGTAACGATCACACACTAGTGGCTTCAAGAGCAACACATGGAAGATGTTGGAGATATGCATGCTAGAAGGAAGGTTAAGTGTGTAAGCAACCGGGTTAACCCTCCGGAGAATACAGAAAGGACCAATAAAACAGGGTGCCTCCTGCAAGAGGAACGAAGATGATCCTCCAAAGCCAGCATGTCCTGAGGCGTAAAAGATTCAGGAAACACAGATGGCTGAAACCTGTAGTTAGCCATGAATGGGGATATTTGGGAGGATGAGTTGATAGCACTGTTCCTAGCAAACTCTTTTCAGGGTAGCAGATCAGCACAATTGTCATGATGGTCCGAGACACAGCAGCGGAGGAATTGCTCCAGGGCTTGGTTGGATCGCCCAGCAGTGCCATTGGACTGCGGATGATGAGCCGAGGAGAAGGAGAGTCAAATTTCCAACTGAATGCAAAAGGCCCACCAGAATCTAGAGACAAACTGGTTAAATTGGTGTAGATAGTTACCAGGATATGATCTGGAGGAATTACCGGAGTGGGCATGGAGTCTTCCCTGGACAACTCAGAATATTGGCGAGATAGAGCATCAGCCTTCCAATTTTTTGACCCAGGCAAAATACAATTCACATTTCTCAAGTTTACAGAAAAGCCCATTCTCACTTAAATAATGCAAAACTTGTCTAATGTCCTGGCGGTGCTATCCAAGGAGTGTATTATAATATCGTCTAAATAGAATATCACGCGTTGCTGTAGCATATCGCGGAGAACATCATTAATAAACTCCTGAAAGACAGCGGGAGCATTGCACAATCTGGAAGGGCATTACTAGATACTCATAATTCCCGCTCCTGGTGTTAAATATGTCTTCCACTTGTGGCCCTCCTTGATCCTTACAAGATTATGCGCACCTCATAGATCGAGCTTGGTGAAGACCGTTGCTCACTTGAGGCAGTCAAATAATTCTGTGATTAAAGGAATAGGGTAGACATTCTTGACTGTGAACCGATTAAGACCCCTATAATCAATACACGGTCTCAACTCACTACTCTTCTTCTTTACAAAGAAAAAGCCAGCTCCTGCTGGAGAAGTGGACTTTCGGCTCAACCCCCAGGCAGCAATTTGATAGCACAATAGTAGGGATGATGTGGCACAAAAGCACTTTATCAAAGATATCCTGATACTCCAGATATTCTGTAGGCAATGGGGAGACCAAGGATGTACAAAGGATCTTAACTGGCCCATGGATGCATGTAGTATTACATTGAGACCAGAAGAGAACCCCAGCTGTCTGCCAATTGAAGGTCGGGTTATGTTTCTGTAGCCACGGGTAACCCAGAACAATGGGATAATGTGGAGAGGAAATAACTTGGAAACATAACTCCTTGTGTAAGGCCCCTACAGCCAGATCAAAAGGAATTGTCTTGTTGGTAATATGTGCAGGACTCAGGAGGTCTGCCATCAATGGCCAATGGAGCTGTACAAGGATTGTCTTTTGGGAGAACCGGGGACGAAGTAATTCCACCTTAGGTCTGCCCCCGACAGGTTCAAGCATTTCCTGGACGTGTTGGACACATTTTTAGGAGATGCCCATTGAGACCGCAGTAAAGGCACAAGCGTTCTCAATGGGCGTATCCTTATCCTTTCTATATCTTTTCCAATTGGCTATGCATAATAATTTGTGACTTACAAGTCTGCAGGAAGAACTAGCTCTTCGCTACAATATTAAGAGGAAATTAATAGCGTAGAAAAGTTGAATAAGGCGTGATACACATCCCTATTATCCCTCAAAACCTGGCCTCTGCATTAAAGACTGCTTCCGCCTCTACCATACCTCACTGCAATATTAGTGAAGGTACATATATGGTATTTCTGCTTGCTGCCCCAAATAATACTTTGCCTGAAAATTGATCTGCTTGCTTCCTGAACTGACCCTCGCTTGTTTATTGACCACGTTACTGCCTGCTGCCTGTACTGATCCTTTGCCTGGATACTGACAATGTCTCTGATTGCCACCTTAATTGACCTTGGCCTGCATACTGACCATGTCTCTGCTTGATGCCTGAACTGACCTAGGGCTGTGTATCCGCCATGTTACTGCTTGCCACCTGGACTGATCCTTTGCCTGGATAGTGACCACGTCCCTGCCTGCCGCCTGAACTGACCTTGGCCAGCATACTGACAACATATCTGTTTGCCACTTGTAGTGACCCATCTGCATGTCCCACTAACAATATTCCAGCCGAAACACCAGTACCAGCCATCTTCTGCAGCCAACTGCACTGCTGGAACCACAGGTTTGTTTACCCTTTGTTCAGCTTCCTGTAGGAATTTAGATCCGTAATTAATGCCCCTGAAAGCCTCATGGTGCTCCTTAGAATTTTGGGCCCCTCTATACGGGTAGACGTCTAAAAAGTCTCACATGCGTGGTTTACCCCAAAACTCAGGAGTAGTAGAATGTGTTTTTGAGAGTCATTCTAAGGATGCCTATGCTGTGTGTTAGATATATCTTAATAATTGACAACTTTGTGTAGAAAGAAAAAATTATTTATTTTCTAAAAACTTGTGGCAAAAAAATTTAATTGTCACAAAACTGACCATGCCACTTATTAAACACCTCTGTGTGTCTGTTTTTCCAAAATGGGGTCATTTTGTGGGTGTTTCTACTATCCTTGCACATTAGGGCCTCCAAAAATTCAATAGGTAGTCAGGGAATAAGATGTGTAATTTATGACCTTAAAAGCCTGAATGTACTACTTGGTGTAGGTACTACTTGGATTTTGGGCCACTCTATGAGGCTAGGCTGCTACAAAGTCTCACAAGTATGGTATTCCCATACTTTGGAGGAGTAGCAGAATGTGGTTTTGGGTGTATTTCGGAGGATGCCCATGCTGTGTGTTAGATATATCTTATTAATTGACCACTTTGTGTAAAAAAATTTAAAACAATTAAATTATTTTCTTAATTTTTTCATAACTTGTGCCAAAAAATTAATCTTGAAAAACACTCATCAAGCATCTTATCGAATACCTTGGAGTATCTTCTTTACAAAATGGGGTGATTTTGTGGGGGTTTCCACTGTCCTGGCATTTTAGGACCTAATGAAATTGGGGGGGGGGGGGAGGGGGAATTTACCAAAAAAATGTAGCAGAATGCATTTTGGCCTAAATTTATGAAGATAGATTATGTGCAATTTTTTATAGCTTAACACAGGGAAAACAGGTTATTTTTCTAAATTTTCGGTAATCTTTCCCCAATATAGTAAAAAATGAAAAAACAAGTGGTGATTAAATACCACCAAAAGAAAGCTCTATGTGTTAACAGGCATCACTGCCAGTTTTGAAATTTAGGCAGTTTCCCGCTTGCGCGCAAGAGGGCGGGCCTGGTGGGACATTTAAATACGCACACTTAGATCTAGGAAGGTCTCGGCCAGACGTATTTTTACAACGGGAGGCGGTTAAAGCAGAATTATTGGCCTAATATACAAAATTGCTGGCAGGTAGACTTTTTATTCCAGAAGAGACTCAATGGGGGTCTATTTATAAACAATTCACAGGGCCCTTTATCCTGCAAATATTTATGAATGTTTATTTTGGGCTAATAATGCCAAAAATGAACACTCTTAACCACTTCCAGCTGGTTCACATAAATGTACGTGATCTGCTGGAAGTGGTTATACCAAGAACACGGCTTAATCCATGTTGAATGTATTGTGATGTAATACTACATTTTGGCCACTAGATGGAGCTGAGGCACATAGGAAATACGTATTTATATAAAAGCAGTTGGATTTACATATACAGTACTTTGACCGCCTCCCGGCAGGCCGTTGTGCTTAAACGGCCGGCAGCTTCTTGCATGTGAGTAGCAGTCAAAAGATGGCCTGTTAGCCCCGCCCACTTATGCGCGGAGCAAACGGGATACTGCCAAAATTTTAAAAACAGGCAATGATGCCTGTTTACATACAAGCTATGCGTCGGGTGCTCATATGTGCAAAAACGACAATTGCGCCCATTACATATCACCGCAAAATTTCGCAGTGAGAACGATAATTGTAGGGCCATTGATCTCTGATAACACTAAACTGATGAACGGTAAAAGCGTTTAAAGCGTTGACTATGGTCAATTTTGGGTATGGTAGTTTTCTGTGATTTCGCGGGTGCGCGCACTTATAAAGCTTGGCATGTTTGGTGTCTATTTACCCGACGTGACCCCGTCTTTTATATTTTACCAAAAAATAAAATGTATTATAAACAATATAAAAAAACATTTTTTTCAAAATTTTTGGTAATTTTTCCTTATTATAGTAAAAAATTAAAGTGGTTAAAGTGGATGCACAGCTATGGAAAAACAACATACAGTCATGGCCAAAAATATTGGCACCCCTGCATTTCGGGCAGGTAATGCACCACTTTGTGCAGAAAATTGTTGCAATTACAAAAGTTTAGGCATTCTCATGTTTATTTCCTTTGTTTGTATTGGTATGACAAAAAAGTGTAGCAAAAACCCCCCAAATCTGACACATTCCACGCAAAACTGCAAAAATGGACTGGAAAAAATGAGTGGCTTCCTCAATTAATATTTGGTAGCACAGCCATTGGAAAAAATAACTGAAATCAATCGCTTCCTGTAACCATTAATGAGTTTCTTACACCTCTCTACAGGAATTTTAGATTACTCTTCTTTCGCCAACTGCTCCAGGCCTCTCAGATTGGAAAGGTTCCTTATCCCAACTGCTGTTTTGAGATCTCTCCACAGGTGCTCTGTGGGATTTAGAGCTGGACTCATTGCTGGCAAGGCCAGTACTGTCCAGCGCTTTGTCTGAAACCATATATGGGTGCTATTTGACGTGTGCTTTGGGTCATTGTCCTGCTGTAAGACCCATGACCTCTGACAGAGACCCGCCTTTCTGACACTGGGTCATACATTGCACCCCAGAATTCTTTGGTAGTCTTCAGATTTCATAATGCCATGCACACAGTCAAGACATCCAGTGCCTAAAGCAGCAAAGCAACCCCAAAACATCAGTGAACCTCTACCATGTTTGACTGTAGAGACTATTTTTTTCTTTAAAAGGCCTCATTTCTTTTTATGACAACAGTAGAATGATGAGCTTTACCAAAAAGCTGTAATTTTGTTTTGTCTGTCCACAGCACATTCTTCCAAAAGGATTTTGGCTGCCTCAGGTAAGTTTTGACAAATTCTAATCTGGCTTTTTTGTTTCTGTGTCAGCAGTGGGGTCCTCCTGGGTCTCCTACCATAGTGTCCCTTTTATTCAGATGATGACGTATAGTGCGAGCCGACACAGATGTACTCTGTGCCTGAAGCTCAGCTTGAATTTGTCTGGAAGTTGATGGAGGGTCTTTATCCACCATTCAAACAATCCTTCATTGCAATCTTTGATCAATTGTTCTCTTTCGTCCACGTCCAGGGAGATTAACTATAGTGCCATGGGCTGTAAACTTCTTGACAATGTGGACACAGGAAAATTAAGATCTCTGGAGATGGACTTGTAACCTTGAGATTGCCCATGCTTTTCCACAAAAACTTGGAATGCAATTATCTATTGCAATTTAGAGAAGGTGCCAATAATTTTGCCCAGTCCATTTTTGGAGTTTTGCAGGGAATGTGTCAGATTTTGCTTTTTTTCTCTCCACTTTTTTGTGTCATACCAATACAAACAAAATAAATAAACATGAGCATGAGAATGCCTAAAAATTTGCAACATTTTCTGCGTGCAGTGATGCATTATCTGACAGAAATGCAGGGGTGCTAATATTTTTGGCCATGGCTGTATGTAATAAGTATATAACTTTCTAATGTTTTTAATAGTAGTCTTCTTCTATTGCAGAATATGCTACTACCATATTGAGAAGTGTTTCATATTTAGCATTTAAGTATGATTTTCAGTACAGTGAACAGTTAAAGCGATAAAACCCTCAGCTTTTTTCTCCTTATACACATCTACACAATGAACATTCTCCAAATCCACATTTATTTATGTTTTAAAATAAAGTCTTACTATTTTTTTCCCTTTAGAAAGCCTGCTATGCTCGCTCCCATGTTTCTTCTTTTCAGGCACACCTCCTGCCTCTTGGTAAGAGCTGTGCACATTGATTCTGGTCACGTGCACATCTTTCTTTGCCTACAACTCCCATGAGGCAGAGAGGAATCATCTCTCACTGCACACAGCTGCCTCCTCCCCAAACACACTGACAGTTTCACTGCTTGTAATCTCCATTGCAATGCCCTGAATTATCAAAACTACTTACAACAAATCTACAACAAACATCACATTTACATCAATCTACACAGAAAAACATTTCAAATGTACAAGCCATATCCTCTGTGACTCAGAAGAAAGTATGAGCCTGGTGACAGCTCACATGCTGAATCTCCTCACAGCAGCTCCCCCCACAATCCCTCCTTGATAAGCCAGGTGGAGAGAAATCAAAGACCATATATTAGAGTTGAAGAGCAGAAGAAATCCTAGCTCATTGCAGGAGTTAAGAGGGGAGGATTTGTAGGAGGAGACTGAGAAGAGATGCCCTCAGCATGTTGTAGTCCTTCACATGAACCAGCACAGAGGGTGGCTACTTTTCAGCACACATAGGGACCCTTATAAAAATCTTATATTTTAGTGGTTTGTGCAGGCTTAAAGGCACTCTTTGGCATACATTCTTACATCACTGACCTTTTGGATGTACTATAAATAAAATGGTGAAATTTATTCCATTACAGAACCAAAAATAAATCTAATCTATACTTCTTATTGTAACGCTAACTCATTATACTTGATGGGAAATGTATAACAAGTCTATACAGTCCAATGATCAACAAAGTCGGTTTGGAAGTTTCATGCTGAGCATTAGGATTCTTACCTCCTTTATGTTATAGTTAGTGCAGGCACTTGTCTCAAAGAAGTCCATGCCATATTCTTCTGCAAGCTACAAAAAAAAAAAAATCGGGATTAAAAAAACAAAGCATTTGGAGTAGCATTAAAGTGACCATTTCAATACACATTGTGCAGACATGGTCCACTGTTGCCATCAACAGGAAAACCCGCTCCGAGAAATTGCACGCAGCCATTTGCTGTAGAGCATGTAGACCAGAAAGAGGCAGCATGAAATTAGCAGCACTGCAGATGTAAAAAAAATATATAATTTTTTTTTCTAAAATTGGAACTTGTTTATTATACAAAGTACTTTAGCAAACTAAATGTCATTCATTTAGGGTCTACATCTACTTTGAAGTAATTCATACAAATATGTTATCAAAATATTTCTCTGTAAACATCTGATCGAGAAGTATTTAGCGTGTGCTCTTTATAATAGGATATAGTCTAAATATGTCTGTATCTAACAACCCACAGCCTAACCATACTATACACTCAATTGGCCAGATTTACTACAGTGTGAAGTCAATTAAAATGAAATTATGAGAACCTGCGTCCCACATATAAACCTGCAATATAATGCCATGTAGAGGCAGTCCTGTTTTCTAAATTTACTTTTACAGAACTTAATTGCTTAAAAGGGAAGACTTGACTTCTCTTTTCCCACTTTTGTAAACCAAAAAAAGTATGGACACCGGCACTCCAAAGGTAGAAGTACGTCTATTTATTCAGG